>NC_057810.1:662511526-662543297 GCF_018294505.1 Triticum aestivum | reverse complement strand
GGAGGGCGATGAACAGTAGGCAGTGGAGGGGTGGTGGATGAACAGTAGCCCATGGAGGGGTGGTTGAACAGGAGCCCATGGAGAGGGGTGGTTGAACAGTCACCGGTGGAGTAACGCACGGTGGAGGCTGGATGAACAGGATCTCGTGGATGAACAGTCGCAGGTGGAGGCTGGAGGAGGTCGACGGTGGATGAACAGTAGCCAGTGGAGGCTGGAGGAGGTCAACGGTGGAGATGAACAGTATCCCGTGGAGTCCCGTTTTGCGGTATGCCACACCCCTACGGATGAACAGGACCCCCGTTTCAAATGTAGCGCTCCAACACAAGTCCGTTTCCTCCGTTTTGCGGTACGCCGCACCCCTCCCGATCAACAGGACCCCCGTTTCGACCGTAGGAGGTCCGTTTCATCCGTTTTGCGGTACGCCACACCCCTCCCAATCAACAGGACCCCCGTTTCGACTGTAGGAGGTCTGTTTCCTCTGTTTTGCGGTACGCCAGACCCCTCCCGATGAACAGGATCCCGTTTCAAACATGGCCGGTCGAACACAAGGCCGTTTCCTCCGTTCTGCGGTACGCCAGGCCTTGTTTCCATCGCTTGTTCTGTCCAAGCCCTCCCAATGAACACGACGATGCATTCCGTTCCGACCTAGCCGGTTGGCTCCCCATGAACACGACGATGACGTTGTTTCTCCGTTCCGACCCAGCCAATGTACATGAGCCCTGGTTGTACGTATATATGCGCGACTAGGCGTTCGAGACCCCGCCCATATGTACACATATGTGGCCGTATTTTCTTTCTTGCACCCTGGCCGCTGTACGTACGTGTACATGCTACGTGCGCGCCTCTACCAAGACACATGCACACCTCTACATCGACCAGTATATATGTACATACACGTTCCCGACCAGAATGACAATGTTACGTACGCTTCGACCAGGTGGGTCCCGACTGTCAGGCAGTTCCTTGCATGCAAACATGTAGCTGGTGGGTCCCAGCAGTCAGGGGGGCGAATCATTTTTTTTCGGACGCACTTCCTTGCGTGCAAAGATGTAGCTGGTGGGTCCCAGCTGTCAGGGGGGCAAATCGTTTTTTTTTGCCCGGGCGCACTTCCTTGCGTGCAAAGATGTAGATGGTGGGTCCCAGCAGTCAGGGGGAAACATTTTTTCGCGAAATACGGTGGCCCGTCGATGGGTCCCTGCTGTCAGGTGGAGGAATAATTATTTTCCGCGTAATAAGGAGGCACTTCCTTGCTGCGGCCGTGGACCCAGCTGCCAGCCTCTCCACGTATAGTCCACGTCCGATGGAAGTCGTTCCTTGACCATGTTGACCACGCCACGCTGAGAGCACCAGGTCTAGGAAGGGGACGACGCGGAGTCGGGGAAGACGCGACAGTGGAAGCCCGCGCAGAGAGGAGTACGAGGGTTCACCGGTTCAGCTGCGGTGTGAGGCTGCCGTCGCTGCAGAATAGCAGGTGGTGTGGGTGAGTAGAGGGATGCCCTGGCCAGCGGTGGGAGTAGTAGGGGTGCTGAGGCCTGCACGGCAGCACAGCCGGCCACGGGAGGCGGGAGCAGGCGGTCCCACCGGCGCTGCTTTGGTGGCTGGAGCAAGAAGATCAGAGATTGAAGAAACACGACGGCCGTTGGATTGACATCCAATGGATGTCTGCTAGAATCGATTGTTGGCGTATATAATAACTAAAAAATCTTGCATACGCGTCAACTAAACAGGCCCACAAGTCAGGCCACTCCTTCTTTTTTATATAATTTATATATAGCTCATGGAAACTTCTTATGCAATTTATTGCAGTCGTTTTTTTTTGGTTGGCCAGGGCAATTTCGCATATTTCTGTCGGTTCCAAACTATTTGTAATACCGAAATGTCGAGCCAGATTTAAAGTACTTTGAAGATATATTTAAATTAGGTTAATGCCCAGTGAAATAGGAATCTAAAAATGTGAAAAAAAATTATAAAGTAATTGCCAATTTGTCATCTGTTTTTATATTTACAACCCATTTCATATTACTTTCAACATTTGCAGGCGTCTTGAAAGAGTTGCAGCCCATCAGGGCGTAGAAAAATAAGTAGGCCTGGATTGGGTATTCTTCAAAAAAAATAAACTAGGCTCATTTTTACAAAGAAAAAATAGCTGGGCTGGTCACATGGTGAACATAAAATATAAGCCTGGGCTAGACGGGCCACAGCCCAGTTCAAACCCTGCTCCGTCTCAACAATAACAAAAAAAATACTGCTCGAGCAGCTACGTCCCAGGTGTCAGCCAATCTTGTGTTGTTCTCTTGTCTATTGACTATATACGCTCACAATGACGTGGATCCCAGATGTCAGGAAAACATTAGGAGGAAGCATTTTATTTTTCCATACGCTGACATGGTGGGCCCCTACTGTCATCCTATCCACGTGCTTCTGCCGATTCCTGTTGTTTGTTGACCATGTTGAGAACACGAGAGGGTGGCGCCGCGGCGAGCGCACCAAACCGCGTGGAGGACGCCGGTGTTAACGATTTAGGAGACGGTGGGGCGGCGATGCGTGCGCTGAGGCGCAACCAGCCATGGGAGGCGGAAGCAGGCGGCCCCATCGGCGCTGGTTTAGTTTTGGTGGTTGGAGCAAGACAGGACTGAAGAAACACGACAGACTGTAAAAGTAGCAGGAGTACTTAACAACCTTAACTGAAACCAGCAGGGGCACTTAACAACCAAAGCTGAAAGCAGTATGAGTACTTATACAGGTTCAACCGTACAAAGCACGCCTCGAACAGTGCTACTTTGCCTACAGTTAACCAAGTGTGAGGCCGCCAAGCCCCAGGACCGCCACCCCGCGCATCCACAACCTTCTGAAAGCGGCTTCATCTCGCAATGTGGTCAATAAATAGGATATTCGCTTTAGAGCCATGGAAAAGAATGAATATAATCTTCTGTCCTATTCTCCAAGATGGACGGGCCTTCATTATTTGAGACCACCCATGAATAAGTATCTTTTCACCTCCAAGGGGAATTGAGTAGGTCGACATAAACATCATGTTGTGACCAAGCGCAAGTCTGACCCGACCATGGTCAGGCATCTGTATAGGAACAATAGAACTGGGCAGTTCCTGTTTCAAGAAGATCACAGCTGTAAAACTGTGTATAAGCAATAGTTTATGAACAACATATATAACATAAAATAGCTCGTACCATAAGTTTCTCAACGCAGTTGGGCCTCTTCAACGAGTGCAGCAGTGGCACACATATCCCACGTGGCCTTCCACCATTGGAACGCCCCACAAGGACCTCAAGACGATCAATAAAGTGAAGGAACTTGTGGATGTCGATCCAGTCAACTTCAGTGCCATCAGTAACAGCCGAGTTATTATAGAGTAACAAACGAGCAGACTGCTTAACTCTGAAAAAACCTACACGTGCCACCAATTATAAGAAAATATTAGTTAGAAGTAGCATCTTCATGAGAGATTCGTTGCTACTTCTAAAGTTAAATTGTGATTAGTTAGATAGAATAGGTGGATTAAGAAGTAATTGAGGCAACAAACAAGAACCAGATACAAAACTAACATGGATGATCAATTGGAACGACGTCGGGGTGGAAGATCGCAGTGAAGGTGAGACCAGGTTCTGCTATTTCCATCAACATTCGTGCGCCAACTTTCAGTCTATAACACTTGAGAAAGTTTATCCAAGTTCGGCCATAAAAAAAGCAGCGATCTTCTTGGTTCATGAACCCAACTCAGAACTTATATCCATGGCTTGTCTTCACTATGACCATTAAACTAGTGTATTCGGTTATGGCAAGGCCGAGCATCTTGAGTACATGTGTTTTGGCAGAGCAAATAATACACTGCAGGAAAAATAATATGAGAACATAGCATGTTCAAAAAAAACCACCCTCCCGGATAGAAAAGAGAATTCTAAGAACATACTATGCGCATTTAAAATTATTGTGTTAGGATGAGAAGGAATAAGTGTGGCGTCTCGCTGAGGGCGCAGAAACCTATAGGGTCCTCGCACTTTGGGCACTGCAAATGAAACACACTAGATTCAGTAAGAAGAAAAATGCATCAACGGTGGCGACTGCCATCCTAGGATTACCTGCGACCAAGGGACTTGGATTTATCGGGGATGGATGAAGAATTCGTACCTGGTTCTCCATGAGAAAACCCTATGCAATCTCTGAGAGGGGGTTTTCTCTGAACAAGCAGACGAGGGAGAAGGGGATTCGGTGTCACACCCTAGCTAGTTCATGCATTAGAGTGTTGCATCATGTCTATTTTTCTCAACAGAAACTTGAAATGGGGATGACAGAACCCCCAGCCCCCTCTGAATCCAACTAGGGTTTACTAAAAATATTTTCAATGGACCTGAAATGCCCTTCCAAAATGTCCATCATTTTTGTCTTGGTTCAGAACCTCTGCCAAAAGTGATGCACAATTTTCTAGGTCATCCTAAGGTCTTTGTATTAAGTCATAAATATTTGAATTTGGGCATTTAAAATTTATAAAATATTTCAAATGCTCAAATATTCCCAAACTAAAATGTTCCTTGCTGGAAATATTCCAACTAAGGACCAGGTGCAGATTGGTAAATTAAGGAGTTGTCTAGGTATTTTTAATAAGTCCACAAACCTACAGAATAAAAACAAAAAAACAAAAAAATAGGAAAAACTTACCTGGCGCCACCCAGAGGCCCACCTGCCGGCCCAGCCCAGCCACCGCTCCAGCGAGCAGCTTGGCTTGGCCAGATAGGCAGGCAGCTGCTCGACGGCGAGCACAGCATGCGTGCCACGCAGCTGCCCGCCGCCTCGCCGCTCCCCTCGTCCAGCTTATGACGGGATCGACCCCTCTCCCTCTCCTCGACCCCGCAGACACCAGCTCCTCCCCCCAGCTCCTCTCCCTCGCGCTCCCCAGCCATGGCTGACGCCACCGCCGCCGCCCCATCGCCGTAGCCGCGCTCCCTGCCGTCCGTGCTCCGTCTCGCCGTGTCTAGGAGCTCCGCCGCCATCCTCTTCGTCGAGCTAGCCGAGCCCCGCGTGCTCGTGTGGCCCGAGTCCACCGCACTGACTTCGCCCGAGTCCGCTGTCACCGGAGATCCCCTTCAACGTCGTCGCCGCATCAGTCCGTCCCCGACCCCGCCGGTTGCCTCCACGAGTGCCCTGTGAGCCTATCTGCCTCCCCTTCCCTTCCTCTCTTGCCCCCGAGCTGTGTAGCAACCGCACGAAGATCACCCGCACGCACCGCCGCAGAGATCGTCGCCGACGTGCTCCCGGCCATCCTCCGGCCACCTCTCGGTGTCCATCGCACTCCCCACATCGCGTAGGGTCTAACCATACACTCCCCGCACCTCACCGCACACCCTAGCCCCGAGTTCGCCTCCACCCGAACTCCGGCGGCCGCCTAGGTCGTCGCCGGTGCCGATTCCGGCCACCCCGACCACAACTAACTCCACCAAGAGCTGCGGTTTGTCCCCAGCTCCACTTAGATGCCTTCCACGACCCATTTGGTGGCCGGAACGACCAAAATCACTTCCGCCGCCGCGTCGGGCTCGCCGGCGGCTAGACGCCGGCATGTTTGACTTTGACCTTGACCAGGGTGGGCCCAGTTTGACCCCCCTGAGCCTATGACAAGTGGGGCCCCTTCTGCTAATTAACCCAGATTAGTTTAAAATAAATCCAGAATGATTTATAAATTCCAGAAAAATGAGCAGAAAAATCAAAACCATAGCTCCAAATGCAAAGTTTTATATATGAAAAATGAGCAGAAAAATCCAATCTATCCATCTGTACTGGTTTCATGCATGTTTAAGCAAGCTAACCTGATGTTTAGGGCAGAACTAGATAAAGCACTTATAAGGGCCATGTATGAGTTTGAAACTTGAATCTTTGATTCAAAATGATTCAAACCCATCTGGTTATGGTTGCATTAGCCCAACACACTCATGTTGCCATGTTTCATGCATGCATCATATTGTTGCATATTTTTTGGTAATGTTGTGTATCGGTGCTCTTTGCGGCAGGTCCTGCCCCTGAGGAGTATCAGTGCATCGACCCATCAGGCAAGCAACCAACTGTTTGATCATATCGATACAATCCCATGTTCTCGCTCCTGCTCTCTTTTACTGCATTAAGACAACGTGTTTCCAACTTCTGTGTGCTATGGTAGTTGAACCCATTCCTCTACATGACCTGTCATTGCCACAGTAACTAGATGAAACCCACTAGCATGTGTAGGAGTTGATTGAGCCCTATGTATGTGTTGTTCCTACCTTGCTATGCCTGCTATGCTTAGAGTCGTGTCAGGTCTGGTTCATCTAGGTGATGGGCTAGAGTGAAATGATCATGCCGGTAATGAGAGTGATGTGGTGAACACGATTTGGTAAAGGTATCGATGAGAGGCCATGTAGGAGTACATGTTGGGTTGTTTCATTGAAGCCGACCTTAAGCACTGAGATCTGTATGCGTGATTTAAGATTCAGCTACTACCATGCATTGGGCCCTGAAATATGACCCCGCTCGACTTCTTATTCACTTTAGTCCTCTGTCCAGGAGTTGCAAGTAGTTTCTGGTGTTTGTAGCCTACTGGAGGCCGTGGACAGCGCTGACCGTAGGGGTGGGCTGTGATGCGGTAGGTACGTGGCACGGTGTACCGGATACCCGTTAGGTATCTCGGGAACCCTGTACACATCGTTCGGGGCCGTATGGGAAACCTCGGCCGGATTCCCTGCGGATGGAACCTGGATAGGCGATATACCTGGACTAGAGACTTAGGTGTTTAGGTAGGTCGTGGTCTACACCCACGTCGGCTTTCGCTTGAAGTCTGCCAAGCACATGTCGTGTGCAGATGCTAAGTGGTGGAAACATGTATGAAGAAGTACACCCCTGCAGGGTTAACATTATCTATTCGAATAGCCGCGTCCGGACGTAAAGGATTACTTGGTTGCCTATACAGTTCATAGACAAGTAAATGGATACTACTAAAAATCTCAAGATAAGCGTGAGTGCCGAGGATGGCTCTTCCGTAGTATGACGGAGGTGGATCCTCGGTGGTGTATTGAAGTGGTGAGTAGTGGACTCGTGTGCGCAAAACCATTTCAAGTTGGTGTATTGTAGGATAGCTTAGCCAAGAGTCAAAGCTGGCTTGCTGCAATAACCCCACCAACCCCCCCTTGATAATGTGCATGTATGTAGGATCTGATGTAAGTCTTGCTGAGTACCTTTGTACTCATGATGCTTTAACTACATTTTTCAGAAGACGCTGCAACCCCTTCTAATGGATTCTTCGTAGACGTTGACATCGATGAGTAGACCGAGGCCCAGGTGGTGATCCTGAGCTTGTGAAGGACCATGTAGTATAGCCAGGCTTTCCCAAGCCTCTTTTATTTTACTAGTTGTCTGTACCCAGACAAGTTACTTCCGCTGTTGGCTTGTATGTCTGTATGACTTGAATGCTGGGTCGTGTGACCCGTACTTGTGTGTATGATATGTATGGCTCTCTGAGCCTTAAATAAAGTACTGGTGTCGTAGAGTCATGTTGTGATGCCTTGTATTTGCATATATCGAGCATATTGTGTGTATGATTGAAATGCTTGGTATGTGTGGGATCTGACTATCTAGTTGTTTATTCTTAGTAGCCTCTCTTACCGGGAAATGTCTCCTAGTGTCTCCACTGAGCCTTGGTAGCTTGCTACTGCTCCGGAACACTTAGGCTGGCTGGCATGTGTCCTTCTTCGTTCCTGTGTCTGTCCCTTCGGGGAAATGTCACGCGATGGATACCAGAGTCTTGTTAGCCCGCTACAGCCCGGTTTACCGGAGTCCTGTTAGCCCAGTGCTAGAGCCCGGATTCACTTGCTGATGACCGACACGTTCGATGCTGGGTCATGGATGCCTGTCCCTGTAAGTCGGTGCCACTTTGGGTTTACGACTAGCCATGTCAGCCCGGGCTCTTTACCATATGGATGCTAGCGACACTATCATATACGTGTGCCAAAAGGCGCAAACGGTCCCGGGCAAAGGTAAGACGACACCCGTGGGAATACCGTGCGTGAGGCCGCAAAGTGATATGAGGTGTTACATGCTAGATCGATGTGGCATCGAGTCGGGGTCCTGACAGCGTTGGCATCAGAGCCGGACTGCCTGTAGGTTCTCCAAGCCAAACTGGTCGATGTTGAGTCTAGAAATGCTTTAGCTATATGTAGGGGAATTGTTTGTGGGATGGAACGTAAGGCTCTTTTTACTCTGTTATCTCATAACATTCTGATTTGAGTCAGTCTATTCTTCTACCGGGGGTTAAGGACTAGGATCTCTCCTCTCTATCAGGTTCACGTGTTACTAATCAGTAGTACCTTATAGGTTTGATGGTTACAAGCCTAGTTCAGTGCTACTACCCCATTATGCTGCTAAGATGAACCCAGAACCTTGATATGATGTTGTTGAGTGTCTATGTAATTCTTTGTCAAATGCCTCAAAATCCTTTGAGCATTTACAGCCGTTATGTTGTCCAGTTTCTGCTAGGAATCTTAATGTCTTGTGTTTATCATGTTCCAGATGGCACCCGTCCTCAGAATCAAGTGGTTCGTTTGACTCGATGTCTAGATGTACCCGGCCATACTGCTATGTTGGTCCGGGTAATGACTGAGGCAGGGTACCGTTGGTATCCTGAGTACACGGTCGAAGAGCAATTCCGAGACTTTAATCAAAGTCAATATCTTTGCACTGTCAGGATATTTCCATCTTATCCCAGATCTACCAAGCCCCTTCACTGCTCTTATGGACTCGGGGTTACTATTGAGATGGCTGTGCACGATGCTGCCTACTCTATGATGACCATCATGCGAGTCAGGACTGGCCTATTTCGGGACTCTGATTTCTGGTATATGCCAGCATCACTTCCGGGAGCACAAGCGTATCTCCAGGCTATCTATGCTGACTCCACTCAGGAGGATTCACGGACCCGCACCACTGCACAGTTGCTTGAAGACAAGGACCGTGAAAATCGGGCCTTGAGGCTAGAGCTTTTTATTACCCGTGATGATCATTGGGCCACTTTGACTCGGTTTGCACCGGTTGTGCAAGCGGGATATATGGATATGCGAGATCTCTATCCTGTGAGATCTGCTCTGCCAGACGTGATGGATTGGCGTGATGTAGGAGGCATCACCCCACCTCGTGGTCCCCGCAGGCCACCATTTGTTGGTCCAAGACCTCATCCTAGCCCTTATGGTCCACAACCTCCACGGGACCGACTGTTTCCGGATGATCACGTTGAGCTTCCAGGCTATGGTGGTGACTTCTATGAAGACTACTACGGAGCTGTCTGAGTTAGTAGTAGTATCACTAGTATCGTACTAGTTGTATCGTCCACCGTCCTGCGTGACTCGTGGGATATGACTTAGCTTGTACCGCCTTCCGGAGGTGTAGATAAATAATGTATAGGAGCTTGGAATGCCTCTGATGAGATGTAATCCTCTTTTCACCGTAGTAGTACTTTGTTTGGTTCTGTACTAAACCTTGTATGGTGTGTATGACGATGGAATAAAAGAAGCAGTTTCTGTATCTACCATGTCATACGTATGATCATCTTACATTCCAAGTTATCCATTACATTCTACATTTCTATGTCAGAATCCTATCATCCTGGACTAAACCATTGTCTTGTTTTTCCTAGGATGGTTAACACCCGCACCAACCCTGCTCCCCCAGAGCAGGCCGAAGGCAGCAGAGTTGGGGGAACAAACCTGCCTCCACCGCCCTCTCTGGCCAAAGTTATCCTAGAAGCCGAGAGAAACAAGCGGGAGACTAACCATTTGTTGGAGCGCATCGAGCAAAACACAGCACACCATCAGAGGAATAACTTGGTGTCACTCAGTGATTTCATCAAGTTACATCCACCCACTTTCCACCACTCCGTCGAGCCTCTCGACGCTGATGACTGGCTTCGCAGTATTACTCACAAACTGCGTTCTGCGTTAGTAGCTGAGGCTGATAGGGTCACCTTTGCTGCATATCATCTTGAAGGCCCCGCCAGTCTCTGGTGGGAGAACTATGGAGCTATGCGCCTAGCGGGCCATGTCACTACTTGGGCTGAATTCAGCGAGGCTTTCCGTGAACATCACATTTCGGAGGGTCTCATGGACCGTAAACGTGAGGAGTTCTGCAGTTTCACTCAAGGCCGACTCTCTGTGGATGTATACAGCAGGGAGTTCGGTAACCTAGCACGGTATGCGACTGAGGAAGTCTCTACTGATGCAAAGAAGCAAGCAAGGTTCCGCAAGGGACTTAGTCCTGAGCTTCGTCGCGACCTCCGTCTGCATGAGTGCACATCTTTTCAGAAGCTTGTTAACAAAGCCATCAGTGCTGAGTCTGGTCAGACTGATTATGAAGCAACACGCAAGCATGGCCGTGACATGGGTTCCTCATCCGGTGCTGGTCCTCAGAAGCGCCGCGTGTGGGTGCCTAACACTGCCCTGCCACCCACGTTCACACCGAGGCCATCCTTCCAGGCGCCTCGCCCCGCTCAACAGTTTGCACCAACCAAGCCCTCTGGTAGTCCAATCAACAGTGCTCCTCCACGTACCAGCTCCGTGACCTGCTTTAAGTGTGGGGAATCAGGCCACTATCTGCGCGAGTGTCCCCAGACCAACCCCAACCAATCTGGAAAAGCTGTTGGCCGTGGCAAGCCGACAGGGAAAGTGTTCTACGCCAAGCCGGCCACCGCTGCACATGGCCATGTCAACTGTATCTCTACCGAAGAAGCTCAAGAGGATCCCAACGTCGTTCTTGGTACGCTCCTTGTTAATTGCCACCCGGCATCTGTTCTTTTTGATACAAGAGCATCTCATTCATTTATATCCGAGAGCTATGCTCGTCTGCATAACACCACATTCTGTAAGATGCCCACCTCTATGGTAATTCAAACCCCGGGATCCAAATGGCAAACTTCTAGAGTAAGCCATGAGAATGAAATTCAAGTCGACAGGCTTGTTTTCCTCGCATCTTTGATAGCCCTCAAATCTTCGGATATTAATATCATTTTGGGCATGGACTGGATGTCAGCCCATCATGCTAAAATTGATTGTTTCTCTAGGACTGTTCAACTCACACATCCTTCGGGAAAGATAGTCAATGTCTTGGCACAGGTAACCAAGCGACAGCTATATTCTCTTAACGCCAGTCCCCTGCCAGACCTCGAAGACGTCCCGATAGTCCGTGACTTTCCGGATGTCTTCCCAGAGGAATTGCCAGGTGTTCCACCTGACAGAGATGTTGAGTTCGTGATAGATCTCATTCCAGGAACTATCCCGATTGCTAGAAGACCCTATAAGATGGCACCACTAGAACTAGCCGATCTTAAGAAACAACTCGATGAGTCCTTGAAAAAGGGTTTCATCCGACCTAGTTCGTCTCCATGGGCTTGCCCCGTCCTCTTCGTCAAAAAGAAGGATGGTACGGACCGGATGGTTGTAGATTATCGACCAGTCAACTTGGTCACAATCAAGAACAAATATCCGCTCCCCAGGATCAACGACCTGTATGATCAGCTCGCTAGATCCTCAATCTTCTCTAAAATGGATTTGAGGTTGGGTTACCATCAAATAAAAATCCAGAACGGGGACATTCCTAAAACGGCCTCTGTTACTCGTTATGGCCAATACGAGTACACTGTCATGTCCTTCGGTTTAACCAACGCTCCAGCCACCTTTTCTCGGTTAATGAACTCAATCTTCATGGAGTATTTGGATAAATTCGTCGTGGTTTACCTCGATGATATACTCATCTACTCCAAGAACGAGGAAGAACATGCCGAACATCTAAGGCTAGTGTTGATGAAACTTCGAGAGCATCGCCTTTATGCCAAATTTTCTAAATGCGAATTCTGGTTACCAGAAGTGACCAATCTAGGACATGTAATTTCTGGTAAAGGTATTGCTGTTAATCCCGAGCGAGTTCAAGCCGTCCTTAATTGGACTCCACCTGAATCGGTCAAGCAAGTTCGGAGTTTCCTTGGCCTAGCAAGCTATTGTCGCCGCTTTGTCGAGAACTTCTCCAAAGTTGCCAAACCTCTAACTGAACTCCTCAAGAAAGATAACAAGTTCGAGTGGACTCCACAATGTGAGCACAGCTTTCAGGAACTGAAAAGATGCCTGACATCTGCTCCCGTATTGGTACCACCAGATTTCTCTAAGGACTTTGTTATTTATTGCGACGCCTCGCGACAAGGACTAGGTTGCATTCTCATGCAGGATCGTCACGTCATTGCTTATGCTTCACGGCAATTACACCCACATGAGGAGAATTATCCTACTCATGATCTAGAGCTTGCAGCTGTAGTCTATGTACTTAAAACCTGGCGACATTACCTCCTCGGTAACCGTTGCGAAATCTTCACCGATCACCAAAGTCTGAAGTACATCTTCACCCAACCGGATTTGAATCTCAGGCAAAGACGTTGGCTTGAGTTGATCACAGATTTCGACTTAGGGATAACTTATACCCCAGGAAAAGCCAACATCATGGCTGATGCGCTAAGTCGTAAATCTTATTGTAACAATCTGATGTTACAACAAAGTCAACCGCTTCTCCATGAGGAATTTCGGAAGCTTAACCTTCACATTGTTCCTCAAGGATTCCTTTCCACCTTGGTGGCGAAACCTACTCTTACGGATCAAATCATCGCTGCCCAAAAGCGAGATAGAGGAATATCTAGGATCAAGGAGAACATTGCTAGCGGAGGTGCTGAGTGTTTCTCCACAAATGATCATGGTGTTTGTGTACTTTGAGAATCGTTTAGTGGTTCCCAAGAACCAGCTTCTACGGTAGTTGATCCTTAAGGAGGCTCATGAATCTCCTCTCACCATTCATCCCGGTAGTACTAAGATGTATCAGGACCTACGCCAGAGGTTCTGGTGGACTAGGATGAAGAGAGACATTGCTCAGTTTGTTGCTAGTTGCGACTTCTGTCGTCGTATAAAAGCAGAGCATCAGCGGCCTGCTGGCACCCTTCAACCCTTAGCTATTCCTGAATGGAAATGGGACAAAATTGGTATGGATTTCATTACCGGTTTTCCCAGGACCAAGAGAGGGAATAACGTTATCTTCGTCGTTGTCGATCGTCCTTCCAAAGTAGCCCATTTCTGACCTGTTCGCGAGAGTATAACCGCTAGTCAATTAGCAGACTTATACATCTCCCGAATAGTGTCTCTCCATGGTGTTCCACTGGAAATTAACTCGGATCGAGGAAGTCTCTTTACCTCTCGATTTTGGGAAAGTTTCCAAAATGCTATGGGAAACCGCCTTTCCTTCAGCACTGCTTTTCACCCTCAATCAAGTGGTCAAGTAGAACGTGTCAACCAGATTCTAGAAGACATGCTTCGAGCTTTTGTTATCTCATTCGGAATGGATTGGGAGAAATGCCTTCCATTTGCCGAATTTGCTTATAACAACAACTATCAATCTAGCTTGGGTAAAGCCCCTTTTGAAGTTCTCTATGGACGAAGGTGTCGAACGCCTCTTAACTGGTCAGAAACCGGGGAAAGACAATTCTTTGGCCCGGACATGATCCAGGAAGCAGAAGAGCAAGTTCGCATTGTTCGTGAAAAGTTGAAAACAGCCCAATCTCGTCAAAAGAGTCAATACGACCGAAAACATAAGGCTATGACCTTTGAGGTTGACGAGAAGGCTTACGTTCGGGTTACTCCTCTGAAGGGAACCCATCGCTTCGGTATCAAAGGCAAATTGGCTCCTCGCTACATTGGACCCTTACGCATTCTCGCTAAACGAGGAGAAGTTGCCTACCACTTGGAACTACCTCCGCATCTCTCCAGAGTCCACGACGTCTTCCACGTTTCTCAACTCAGGTGTTGCTTCTCGGATCCTATCCGTGGAGTGGACCACGAAACGCTTGATCTTCAAGATAACCTCATGTATCGAGAGTACCCCGTTCGTATCCTCGATCAAGCCGAGCGTACCACTTGATGTCATAATATCAAGTTTCTCAAGGTTCAATGGTCGAACCATTCTGAGAAGGAAGCAACCTGGGAAAGGGAGGATCGTCTTCGACTTGAGTACCCCGCCTTCTTTCCGGAGGAACCTAAATCTCGGGACGAGATTCTTTTGAGTGGGGGTGAGTTATCACACCCTAGCTAGTTCATGCATTAGAGTGTTGCATCATGTCTATTTTTCTCAACAGAAACTTGAAATGGGGATGACAGAACCCCCAACCCCCTTTGAATCCAACTAGGGTTTACTAAAAATATTTTCAATGAACCTGAAATGCTATTCCAAAATGTCCATCATTTTTGTCTTGGTTCAGAACCTCTGCCAAAAGTGATGCACAATTTTCTAGGTCATCCTAAGGTCTTTGTATTAAGTCATAAATATTTGAATTTGGCCATTTAAAATTTATAAAATATTTCAAATGCTCAAATATTCCCAAACTAAAATGTTCCTTGCTGGAAATATTCCAACTAAGGACCGGGTGCAGTTTGGTAAATTTAGGAGTTGTCTAGGTACTTTTAATAAGTCCACAAACCTACAGAATAAAAACAAAAAAACAGAAAATAGGAAAAACTTACCTGGCGCCACCCAGAGGCCCACCTGCCAGCCCAGCCTAGCCACCGCTCCAGCGAGCAGCTTGGCTTGGCCAGGCAGGCAGGCAGCTGCTCGACGGCGAGCACAGCATGCGTGCCACGCAGCTGCCCGCCGCTTTGCCGCTCCCCTCGTCCAGCTGATGACGGGGATCGACCCCTCTCCCTCTCCCCGACCCCGCAGACACCATCTGCTCCCCCCAGCTCCTCTCCCTCGCGCTCCCCAGCCATGGCCGACGCCACCGCCGCCGCCCCATCGCCGTAGCCGCGCTCCCCGCCGTCCGTGCTCTGTCTCGCCGTGTCTAGGAGCTCCGCCGCCATCCTCTTCGTCGAGCTAGCCAAGCCCCGCGTGCTCGTGTGGCCGAGTCCACCGCACCGACTTCGCCCGAGTCCGCCGTCGCCGGAGATCCCCTTCAACGCCGTCGCCGCATCAGTCCGTCCCCGACCCCGCCGGTTGCCTCCACGAGTGCCCTGTGAGCCTAGCTACCTCCCCTTCCCTTCCTCTCTCGCCCCCGAGCTGTGTAGCAACCGCACGAAGATCACCAGCACGCACCGCCGCGGAGATCGTCGCCGACGTGCTCCCGGCCATCCTCCGACCACCTCTCGGTGTCTACCGCACTCACCACGTCGCGTAGGGTCTAACCATACACTCCACGCACCTCACCGCACACCCTAGCCCCGAGTTCGCCTCCACCCGAACTCCGGCGGCCGCCTAGGTCGTCGCCGGCGCCGATTCCGGCCACCCCGACCCCAACTAACTCCACCAAGAGTTGCGGTTTGTCCCCAGCTCCACTTAGATGCCTTCCGTGACCCATTTGGTGGCCGGAACGGCCAAAATCACTTCCGCCGCCGCGTCGGGCTCGTCGGCGGCTAGACGCCGGCGTGTTTGACTTTGACCTTGACCAGGGTGGGCCCAGTTTGACCCCCCTGAGCCTATGACAAGTGGGGCCCCTTCTGCTAATTAACCCAGATTAGTTTAAACTAAATTAAGTTAGTTTAATTAACTACTGACATGCGGGACCCACTGGTCAGTTTGACCTGGACCGGCCTGTTGACTTGCTGAGGTCAGCATGACTTCATGCTGACGTAGTAATCCTTTTCTGGAACTAAAATAAATCCAGAATGATTTATAAATTCCAGAAAATTCCCCAAACTTCAAAAAATCATAGTAAATCAACCATAGCTCCAAATGCAAAGTTTTATGTATGAAAAATGAGCAGAAAAATCCAATCTATCCATCTGTACTGGTTTCATGCATGTTTAAGCAAGCTAACCTGATGTTTAGGGCAGAACTAGATAAAGCACTTATAAGGGCCATGTATGAGTTTGAAACTTGAATCTTTGATTCAAAATGATTCAAACCCATCTGGTTATGGTTGCATTAGCCCGACACACTCATGTTGCCATGTTTCATGCATGCATCATATTTTTGCATATTGTTTGGTAATGTTGTGTATCGGTGCTCTTTGCGGCAGGTCCTGCCCCTGAGGAGTATCGTGATTCCCCTAACGAAGAACAATATCAGTGCATTGACCCATCAGGCAAGCAACCAACCGTTTGATCATATTGATACAATCCCATGTTCTCGCTCCTGCTCTCTTTTACTGCATTAAGACAACGCGTTTCCAACTGCTGTGTGCTACGGTAGTTGAACCCATTCCTCTGCATGACCTGTCATTGCCACAGTAACTAGATGAAACCCACTAGCATGTGTAGGAGTTGATTGAGCCCTATGTATGTGTTGTTCCTACCTTGCTATGCCTGCTATGCTTAGAGTCGTGTCAGGTCTGGTTCATCTGGGTGATGTGCTAGAGTGAAATGATCATGCCGGTAATGAGAGTGATGTGGTGAACATGATTTGATAAAGGTATCGATGAGATGCCATGTAGGAGCACATGGTGGGTTGTTTCATTGAAGCTGACCTTAAGCACTGAGATCTGTATGCGTGATTTAAGATTCAGCTACTACCATGCATTGGGCCCTGAAATATGACCCCGCTCGACTTCTTATTCACTTTAGTCCTTTGTCCAGGAGTTGCAAGTAGTTTTTGGTGTTTATAGCCTACTGGAGGCCGTGGACAGCGCTGACCGTAGGGGTGGGCTGTGATGCGGTAGGTATGTGGCACGGTGTACCGGATACCCGTTAGGTATCTCGGGAACCCTGTACACATCGTTCGGGGCCGTATGGGAAACCTCGGCCGGACTCCCTGCGGATGGAACCTGGATAGGCGATAAACCTGGACTAGAGACTTAGGTGTTTAGGTAGGTCGTGGTCTACACCCACGTCGGCTTTCGCTTGAAGTCTGTCGAGCACATGTCGTGTGCAGACGCTAAGTGGTGGAAACATGTATGAAGAAGTACACCCCTGCAGGGTTAACATTATCTATTCGAATAGCCGCGTCCGGGGTAAAGGACTACTTGGTTGCCTATACAGTTCATAGACAAGTAAATGGATACTACTAAAAATCTTAAGATAAGCGTGAGTGCCGAGGATGGCTCTTCCGTAGGATGACGAAGGTGGATCCTCGGTGGTGTATTGAAGTGGTGAGTAGTGGACTCGTGTGCGCAAAACCATTTCAAGTTGGTGTATCATAGGATAGCTTAGCCAAGAGTCAAAGCTGGCTTGCTGCAATAACCCCACCAACCCCCCCTTGATAATGTGCATGTATGTAGGATCTGATGTAAGTCTTGCTGAGTACCTTTGTACTCATGATGCTTTAACTACATTTTTCAGAAGACGCTGCAACCCCTTCTAATGGATTCTTCGTAGACGTTGACATCTATGAGTAGACCGAGGCCCAGGTGGTGATCCTGAGCTTCTGAAGGACCACGTAGTATAGCCAGGCTTTCCCAAGCCTCTTTTATTTTACTAGTTGTCTGTACCCAGACAAGTTACTTCCGCTGTTGGCTTGTATGTCTGTATGACTTGAATGCTGGGTCGTGTGACCCGTACTTGTGTGTATGATATGTATGGCTCTCTGAGCCTTAAATAAAGTACTGGTGTCATAGAGTCATGTTGTGATGCCTTGTTGTATTTGCACATATCGAGCATATTGTGTGTATGATTGAAATGCTTGGTATGTGTGGGATCTGACTATCTAGTTGTTTATTCTTAGTAGCCTCTCTTACCGGGAAATGTCTCCTAGTGTCTCCACTGAGCCTTGGTACCTTGCTACTACTCCGAAACACTTAGGCTGGCCCGCATGTGTCCTTCTTCGTTCCTGTGTCTGTCCCTTCGGGGAAATGTCACGCGATGGATACCGGAGTCCTGTTAGCCCGCTACAACCCGGTTTACCGGAGTCCTGTTAGCCCAGTGCTACAGCCCGGATTCACTTGCTGATGACCGACACATTCGATGCTGGGTCATGGATGCCTGTCCCTGTAAGTCGGTGCCACTTTGGGTTTACGACTAGCCATGTCAGCCCGGGCTCTTTACCATATGGATGCTAGCGACACTATCATATACGTGTGCCAAAAGGCGCAAACGGTCCCGGGAAAAGGTAAGACGACACCCGTGGGAATACCGTGCGTGAGGCCGCAAAGTGATATGAGGTGTTACATGCTAGATCGATGTGGCATCGAGTCGGGGTCCTGACATTCAGGCCCAGTGAAATATTGCCGCTTCGTCCGTCCAGCTTACTGCTAAAGCCGGAAAGGGGGGTTGTGATTTGATGGCTCATTGGGCATTACTGCGGCGCTACGACCGGGGTGTGTCTACCGTGCAGTTGTGCACTCTAATTTGTGCATATGGCACGTGGACCCCATTGCTGGTTGCCCCACATATCAGCGAAAGGATGTAGACAGACAGGAGTAACTAGTTACAGATAAATATATATTTTGACAGAGAGATACTCCCTCTGTAAAGAAATATACAAATATTTTATATCACAACTTTATACATAAGAAAAATCAAGGGGAATATATATAACATATATCTCTAATCTTATAAAAAACAAAGTTGGTGGTGATGGTGTGCCTGCCATCCTGCAATATAAGCCTTTCAATTTATATCTGACGGATAGAAGGAAAAATGGAAATTTTGCAAAAAGATACCCACACCGACTCAACATTTACAAATAAGGCCTTCCCTTGTTCATCCTTTTAGCCCACAAGATAAACTACTCATAGAAATGCATCTTGATGTTCCGTGCAATGCATGGGCATCTTGCTAGTAATTATAAAAAACAGAGTTGTTTTTAACATAGTATAGATGAGTTGGTGATGATGGTGTGCCTGCCATCCTGCAATATAGGCCGTCCGATTTATATCTGACGGATAGGAAGGATACTATGGCAATTTTGCAAAAATGTACCCACACACCTCTCCACATTTCCAAATAAGGCCTTCCCTCATTCATCCTTTTCTCTCACAAGATAAAATACTCATACAAATGCATCTTGATGTTATGTGTAACACACGAGCATTATGGGAGTTCAGCTTTTTATATGGGGGTTCAGCTGAGAATATAATACTCAGACATGCTCACGGTTCTGGACTTTGGGCCGTAGGCCCACCCTGCATGTTTGGGGGCCCATGTGTTCTACCTTAGCACTTTTCATATTGCAAGCGATCGGTACGACGCTGGTTTTAGATGCTGTCGCAAAGCGAATACACAAAATTGAATAACGCATGGCAGTTGTTGGAATGAAATCGAACGACAGTTCCTAACCAGCAATCAGAGTTGCAATTCTATCAATGATATACCATGCGATAAATAATATTGTTGTACTACTTATGCACACAGGACACTTGTTTCACCATGCCAAATTATTACATCAAAATCACGAGGAGGATAGATCAGTTCGGCAGTTGCATGCTGCTACTGAAGAATTTCAAAGTTGATTTGGATCAGCTCTCCTTGACGAGAAAGTTTGATTTTGACATCATCCCCTACCGCAAGATATGATTTAGATTTGAACCTTGACCATCCTTTAGCATCAAACATCATGTGAACATCCTTTGTACTTACGGTATATTGAGCAGGTTCATTCACACCAAGGCTGCCCATGGTAAGAGAAACTTGGCCGCGGTCGCCCGGATTGTTGAACGACTCCCCCGTTGCTCTAGGAATTCTCTGTTTGCAAACAAGAAGACATACCCAAACAGTTAGATCAACACAGTGAATCATGTGAAACAACATGAAAAGAAAAAATAATGAAGCACTTGGGCGGCCAATTCTACCAAGAAGGTGGACATGTCGGTTTTCGTAAGGACTTTGGTATATGAAGTGCGAACTGCAGCCCAGTCTGTTGCTGGTGCAACTACACGGGCCGGAGCAGATGCAAGTGCAAGTGTTGGTGCAGGTGCCAAAGCCGCTGCTGCTGGCGGAGATGGTGCTCCTTGTAGAGCTAGTGCCGGTGTCGGAGCAGGTGCTGGTGTCGATGCCCGATCCTCCGGTAGATCAGACTGATCCGCTGACGCAGTCGGTGCCCAATCCGCAGCTGGATCAGAATGAGCTATTGCCGCTGTCAGTGCTAGAGCAATTGCCGGTGCTTGATCCATTGCTGAAGGTGGTACCGATGTGCAAGACAGCGGCGATCGTGTCTGGTCTGCTATGATCAGCTTTCTAACTTGACTAGGATCTGTGACCTTGATCCAGTCTTTTTCTTCATTTCCTCTGAACGCGAGAAGGACTAATTGTGGCGTTTTTGTTAAACCAAACTACTGTTCATCATAGGGATTCAGCAGCTACTCAGACAACAAACTGATCCAATTTTTTCCAGTAATATAAGTGATGGACAGTGCCTTCGTTACTAACACGACATAAGAAGTCAAACCTGCAAAAATAGCCATCGTAGAGCAAACCAAACGGTTTAGTCTGTGACGAATGTCACATGGCAAAACCTGCATCATAAAATTGCAGGAAAACAAAGAAAACATGACATTAAATCAATAAGATTTAGACAGTAAATCAATAAGATTTACTTTATGTGACACGAGTGAATCCTTACCAGGAAATCACTATGTTGAAGTACTAAACAGAAGATTGATCATCTAACTACGGCTGGCATGCAGGGGCCCCTCCTACTCCCACAAGCAGGACAGTCCAAAGGTCGTGACAAATCGTATGGACCGAACATCCATGGGACTGGAAATCCTGGTGGGTGCGATAAACCCTGCAATGCATACAGATATTGGAGTGTAACCATAATTGATAAACCGTCCTCACAAAAAAGATGATCTGGATACTTCAAAATATACAGACAGAATTGAGTGGACAGACATTAACATAGACCATTCTCAGGACTGACCACACACCAAAAGCGGCAGTACTAATAAATAATACAGGGTTCACAAACACAAATCACGTACTGAACAATAGTTCTTACTATAGACAAGCAAAGTTGCACTAATTAAACTCTGCAAACTATTTCTTGCCACCGACCTACGGGATGAACCCCGCATAACTGACTAGGCCATGGACTTCGTGAGAGATGTCTACATGCACCATCACCATCTTGTCAACCTTGGAGAACCTAACAGGGTGGTCTTTCCACTCATAAACATTATGATGAAGACGGGACACATCAGATTTGTTGGGAAGCTTTACAAGAACCACACCCTTCGTAATCGAAGGCACAGCTAGGAAATTGTTGTGGTCAAGTACAGCCTCGAGAACATGCCTGACAACAATGCTACAGGAAAACACTAGTTCAGGACACATGGCGACAAGGACATAGCAACTGGATAGTTTAGCAGTAGAACTCATCCCCAGGTCTTCCAGTTCACACAGCATGACTTTGAGAACTTCATCTCCACTGCGGACCTGGTTCTAATTCAAACAGAAACCATAATTTATTACTACCTCCATTCAAAAATATAAGATGTTTTTTGATATTATACTCCATATATGACTACATATACGCATAGAAATGAGTGAACAAAGACACTAAAACATGTCTTCAAAGGCATGAGAGCAAAGGGATTACTTGCAATATCCATAACACAAGTTACTGAGGCAAATATACCCTCTTCAAAGGTAGCATTGATGTTCATAAAGTACTCCCTCCGTCCCAAAATTCTTGTCTTAGATTTCTCTAGATACGGATGTATCAAGTATTATTTTAGTATTAGATACATATGTATCTAGACAAATCTAAGAAAAGAAATTTGGAATAGAGGGAGTAGTTGAAAGTAATCTATAAGAAATCAGTGTCAACCTCTCGCATGTTTTGGTCAAAAGAGGAATTTAGAACCGTCATTTGGCACACTAAAATCACATGCAAGATCACCCAGAAAGTTGTACTACCAGTACTAGTACTGCATGTTTGATGAAAAAACACGATAAAGATCGAGAAAAAGATCGTCAACAAGAGACATTACCTGGACTTGCTTAATGAGGGATCCCGGAGAGGGGGGCTTGGACAGGGCGATGGCTTTGGGCTTGTCTGCGGTAGTCTCAGCGGGGTGCTTGCGCTTCTTCGAACCATGAGCCTCGACGGTTTTGGCCAGAGCCATAGACATCACGTCGGCCGGTGCTCCAGCGCCCATCCAAGAGAGGAAGCTGAGAGAGAAGAGTGAAAGGAGGAACGAGATGAGGGAGAAGCGAAGCGAGTGGGGGTTTTCTTCAAGAGAGGAAGCTGAGAGAGAAGCGAAGCGAGTGGGGGTTTTCTTCAAGAGAGGAAGCTGAGAGAGAAGAGTGAAATGATGGTTGCTTCGTCCATCCAACTTACTACTAGAAAGGAGGGGGTTTTGTGATTTGACGACTCATTGGGCATTACTGCGACGCTTTGATCGGGGTAGTCTACCGTCACTCTACTACGGAGTAATTTAGTGCATGGCTGGTGGACCCAGGTGCTGGTTGTCCCACACGTCAGCGAAAGTGAGTAATTTAGCGCATGGCTGGAGGATCCGCACGGTAGATCGTGTCCACTGTTTTTCTGAAGAAAAAAATGATTACAGCAAGCGTTTCCACTCTTATGATGGAGGAGTGCGAAACACGGCAGCCACTTGAACATACACAGTGCTCCTACTACTAGGCATGTGCAGTGGTTCATATGTCAGTACTAGACAATCATTTTTCTAGTGTAGTAAGATATGACGATAACAAATGATGTTGTGCGCATGTCAACTACTTCTATATGTAACATAGTACCGCTTTTTCGACTGTCCGGTCGAGAATGAACAGTGAGATCAATGTTAACAGAAGTAGGTCTACAATGCACGTAGAGTACGGTGCTATAGTACTCCACGAAACATGAACCATATGAAGCACGAATAGTGTTAGGCAGGGTGTATGAAGGGGAATTCCGTATGAAGGGTGCACGGGATGGGAGAAAAAGTTCCCTTCTCGACCCACTTTTGGGTGTTTGGCAGAGTGCATGACGGGTGCATGAGTCCACACTAGTAGGTTAACAAAAATACACGAAGAGGAAACAACTATATTGAGATGAGAATGCAACCAAACACACCCACATGCTTTGTGCTACAGTGACTGATCTACACCGTCTGAGTTTGATCCAACGGTCATGTTGCACCGAGACATGGACATGCCCATGCAGAGGGCGCCTAAACACCACCGAAGTCCCTCTGCTTCTCGAGGCGCACGACGTTGGTGATGCAGGGTGCAACCGCCCGCAGAGCCCGCTCCCAGTCCACGGGAGCCAGTTCGTCAAAGAAGGCGTCCAATGGCACGAATGGATTGCGGTGACAGAGCCCTGAAAGGATTCCTCCGGCAACGACGACGGCAGCCCGCAACTCCTCCTTGTCCAGCTCAGCCCCCACCATCGCGTGGAGACGGCTCAGCTCCTCAGAGATATAGGTGAAGAAGGAAACCAGGTCAAGAAGCCGCAGCTCGTTCAAGTCGACCGGGTGGTTGAACGGGTTTAGCCTGATGGCCGGCATCATCGCGCTGGCACGAAGGTAGGCATCACGCAGCCGCAACATGTGCTTGGCAACTTGGTTCACCAAGTGGCTGAGGCGATCCTGGACCTCATCACGATCGGCCCGCTCGCGCTCCAGCCGGCTCCCCTGACGGCCTATCATATCTCTCGCTTTCTGCAGCAACACCGCCGACGCCTCAAGCATCTTTGTGGTGGACGCCTGCCGCTTTTGAAGCTTCGTGAACTCCTGCACATAATGGAGGAGCATGGCACTCCTCTCCTCCTTGAGCTCACGGAGCTCCACGTCCTTGGCCCTAAGCTCCGCATCCTTGGCATGGAGCTCCTGAGTCAGGCGCCTCACCTCGGACTCCATGATCTGCTCCGCCGCCATGGCACCAGGTAGAAGGAATGGGGAGAGGAAGCAAAGGGGGCGAAACGGCTGAAAGGCAATGCAATCTACGGGAAGGCAGAGGGAGCCAGCCGAGGAGCAGGCAATCTTTTGGTTTTCGCCATGGTAAAACACCACTCGACGACTTCTCACATCAGGGAGCAGTGGGTTTTACAGGCGGAGTCATCGTGACTAATTGCTGCCGTGCCTGCTCCCGTCAATCAAAAATTAAAAATCCTGCCGCCCCTGCTCCCGTCAATCAAAAAATTAAAAATCCTGCCGCACCCAAACACCAGAGCAACGCCGCGGTGGATATTTAAATTTACCTGTCGGCAAGTAGATAAAAAAAGGGGTGAAAAAACAAATGTGGCGGCGGCCTAGCTAATCGGTCGAACTAGCCCAACTATCTAGCCACCGTGCTTCACTGATGTACTCGGCGGGAAAGGTGGTCTTTCGTGATTTGACGACTCATTTACTTGCTTCTGCGCTACGATTGAGGAGGACCCAGAAAACGCGCGGTAGAGCATCCCACGTCAGGAAGAATATATGTGTACACCACCCGGGAGGACACCGAAACCGCGCGGTAGGGTGTGCCACGTCTCGGCACAGAGGAAAAATGTGCATGTAAAAATATACTCCCTCCGTCTAGGTGTGTAAGTCATCTTACGAAAATCAAATAATCCCAAAACACTTACGCGCGGTGCATTAAATCTATCTCGTTTCTTGTTTCTTGAAAAATCAACCAATAAGAGATGAGGGGTGTGCATGCTTTCAATGATTTGCGACTACCAAACACGACATGTAGCGGTTAGTTCATAGCATGCAATGTTATTAATTAGAAAATAAACATTAAGGTCTCTCGTATTCCCCTCCTCCTTGGTCACGGTGACTTACTCACCTAGACGGAGGGAGTACTATATCAGACATCGGCAGTAACTCTAGTAGTACCTATGGTTCGAACTCGGGACCCAGCCAGTCGGTCGAAAACACCCCACTAGCCACACAGATTCATCATGCAAACATGGCACGGAGGATAGAGGTGGTTAGCTCCGTCTCGACCAGCCACAACGTCTCTTGTTCTAGGCGATTCTTATATTTTCCAAGCTTTTTTTGTTGTTGTAATAACACCACGGCAAGCTAGCGCCGCTCTTCGTGTGTGCCCATTCAAAGGTTAGATAATGGAGAGAAGAGAGATTGAGATCGCGGACCTGGGACCCACTAGTAAGTGAGACAACGGTCATGCACGTGTTGACAAGGCACTCCCTCTACTCTACTCAATGTAATAGTGTATAAAATCAAGTTATGGGACAAAGCCAACAACCGTTGTTGTTTCAGGCTATCGAGCTACGCTTTTTAGTCCAGGTTGCCTGTTCGAATCTCCTCTTTCAGATTTGTTAGTTTTAGGTCCAAATTTGATTAGTGACAAGTGGGACCCCCGTGTGTTGTTCCGATATTTCAGTGTAGGATGGTTTTTTTTGAACAAACACTTTGCGCGGTTATACATGTAAAGGCACGAGTTACACGTATTTTGCAAGTTTACGAACAAAAATGATAGCAGCATAGAATATCACATCCACCCCGCAGCTTAGATACGATGGTGATACGAGTTTTTACACCGTTGGAAGTGAGATCCAATGGCTTGGGAGTAGTTTTTGTAGTTATGCGCAATTTCCAAACTCTCCAAAGGTTTTTTTGCAAATAAAACATTCAGGCCTTGTGTGTGCCGCTGCATCTTTGATCCAACGGCTCCCCGTTGCTCATATTAGGTGCTCCCCGTAGCATAATTACCCGCTACGGTGATATGAGAATCTAGGTCATCTGATCAGTGATCTGATGGCACATGCATAGTACTTGTACTTTCTGCGCATTTCCCAAACTCTATCAGCTGTATATTGCAAAAACATTCAAACCTCCTACTGTGGGCTGTTAGATCTCAGTGAACTCGTATCACCATAGAATCTATGGTGCGGGAGCACCTCATATACTGTTGTGCGAGAAAACATAAGGTGCTATCGCAGCTTGGATGCTACGGTGATACGAGATTCGAGGTCATTTGATCTGAGATCCAATGGCATCTGAGCAGTCTTTGTGCTTGTAAGCAGTGGCCGAACTCTTTTGGGGCTTTTCTGCAAAAAATCATTCGAACCACCGAGGAGGTGTTGGGTCACAAATCCAACGGCTCCGAAGAGCTTGTATCACCAAAGCATCTAAGGTGTGGTAGCACATGATATTCTTACATACAGGAGAATATGATGTCCTCCTTCATCTTAGATGCTACGGTGATACGAGCTTCGAGGTCGTTGGATATGGGATCCAAGGGCATCTGAGTAGTTTTTGTACAAATTGTGTGCAATTCTCAAACTATTCAAGGTTTCTTGTTAAAATATTAAGACACATCATGTGAGCTGTTATATCTCAGATCTACAAGCTCCAAGCAACTCGTATTGGCATATAACATCTAAGGTATGGGGGCACATGATATTCTCCCGGGGAGAAGGTGTGGGGGGTGCACAACCAATCGGTGGTTGGGAGGGTGGGGACAAATATAATCTAAACAACCCTAAACAGAGTTCCACAATTTTATCTAAGGTCGAGGGGTTGACCCCCGACAATCATAGCTCCGCCTAAACACAATATTTGCATGTACTGTAGTACTAGACTTAATATTCATGTTTCAGTCTCATGTTCATTTTAAATATTGAACTGAGGACCATGCATGTCTTACATTTTACTCCCTTTGTTCCTATAAATATTAGTTTTTTTGTAGAGATTTCAAATGGACTGGCACATACGGATGTATATAGACATATTTTAGAGTCTAGATTCACTCATTTTGCTCTGTATGTAGTCACTTGTTGAACTCTCTAAAAGACTAATATCTAGGAATAGAAGGAGTATTTTTGAATTCGTGTCATACATGCATGGTTTGGAAAAATAGATGCACTATACTTATTGGATTGTTGTTGTGTTCGTTCGTGTGTGTGTGTGTGTGTGTGTGCGTGTGTGTGTGGTCATATGCTTGATACATACAAAGTTTTCTCACCTCCATATTGTCATCTTTTAAATTTGAATTTGCATTGGAAAACTTACTAGGGATACCATGAAATGTGAAATCCATGTTGAGATCACTATATCACAAACTCACTCTAATTCAACAACTCGTCATAAATCAATTACCACGTTAAGATTAGTATTTGCAAGGAAAATACGGCTCTTGTAATACACATAGATTCGTTCGGCAATTTAAAAGGTTCCTTTCGTATTCTCGAATGGTAGGATCCAACGGCGTACCAGCCAGCCCTTGGCTCCTGTTGATCCTAAAAAAATCGGGCTCGTGTCCTTTGGTGGCGTGAGTGGTACGCACATTAGGCAACCCCAATCAGTCGAGCCTCAGCGTTTCAAGTCGAAATATCTGGCGGCCAAATTTCCAGCCCTAGGAAATTCCTCTCATGCATGTCCCTGGTCCATAATGACTACAGATGAACAACGGAGGGATGCTTTAGTAACTAGACAATGTTACCCACCGTGCCGAGAACGGTTCAATTCCCTCGGTCGCCGCTCGTCAAGGTCACCCATCAACTGCATTGCCTAGTACTACTACTACTACTACACCAGGATGAGCACACAATTGAGCCCGTTTGTTCCTGCCTAGTACTTGAGTTAATATATCAGGCAATGCATTGGTATGGAAGGATTATCCTTTTATTCTGCATATATAACTTGTCTGAAGTCTAACTAAGCAAAATGTTTGACTAAATCCTTTCTTAAGAAATACAACAGGACAGATGTACGGCTTGAAACTTTATTGCATGATGCAGGTTATGATATTGTTTCGAATCATGGATCTTAAATTTCAGAAAATCCAAAAGTGAGCATGAATTCTTGAAACTGAGCATGGTCACGTGATATGGCACAAATATTACTTCGTAAGTTTTTTCTTCAATTTGAGACAAGCTGCTTATGACAAGTTGCACAAATGAAGAGCCAAGGTATTTTGGAACAAAGACCTGTCAAGTTAAGGCGAACGTTTTCACTATTGAAACCGTGGGCGTTTCATGCCGCCATGAGTCCTCGTTTCTCATCGGCAGGTGCCGTCCGAGCAAGCGCGTGATGAGTAGACGGGAGGCGTGCGAGCAGACCGTTGTGCCGGCTGACAGGGAGGCGTGCGAGCAGACCGCTGTGCGGGCTCACCGGGAGGCGAGCCCTTCCCAACTGCTCCCACTTTTAATGTCGCCGGTGCTGCAGTTTAAAATGAACCCTGCACTACTCGGTATCGCTACAATCTTCTCTCTTCCTCTCCGATTCTCCTGTCGTCTACCTCCAACTAGCCTGACCTAAACGTACGCCATGTCGCATCACGATGGTCTGCCCTTAGTGTTCCAGTTTCCTGATGAAGACACCTAGCCGGAGTCTCAAGAACATAAGGCGCTTTGGGATGAGCTTGAACTGGCCTTGCAGGAAGACGTCGCGCCTGTCCCCGCTCCCTATCCGGCTCCCGTCGCCCCGACTACGCCAGTGCCCATCCCCGTGGCATTGATGGGCTACGAGCCGCACATCATCACCGAGATTGATCCCACGGGGTTCCACGAGGTCCTCACCAACTTTCACGCGCCCGTGCACCTGCCAGCGCATGCGCCTGCGCGTGCACTGATGCGCACACTGTGCCGGTGCCCGTGCACCTGCCAGCGCATGCGCCTGCGTGTGCACTGACGTGCGCGCCTGTGCTAGTGCCCGTGCACACGAATGTCTCCGCTACGCCGTTGACAGCGCCTGTCCCCGCGTGGGTGCCAGTGCCCCCCTCAGCGGCATGGATGGTTGTCATCGACCGCTTCCTTGCACCAACGCCAGTCGCCTCCTCCCGCCAGTTGACTCGCTCCGAAGTCTAGAACATTTCGGCCTTCCTTGAAGCTAGGCCAACATCTAGGAGTACGCCAACAACGGCGCAAGACGCCGCCGTCGCCGTCGGTCAGTGGCCCGACGACACACAGAGCACGGCAGAGGAGCCGCTTCCCACCGCAAGACGCCCCCACCGCCGCCGCGTTATCTGAATTTGCCATGAAAAACATTCGGATTGCCATGCTTAAAATCCGAACGTTTATCATTTCCGTTTATTTTATATCGATCGTTGTATAATTTAAAGTCGGAGTCCGACTGAACGAAATCTATGGTTTGATCGATTGAATGTTCTGCTAGAGCCGTATCAAATTAAATATAAAATGTCATCAAGCCACATGTATTCCTTGTCATCCAACAACCTAGACTGCTTCAATGTCGAGCGCTCAACACATTTAGCGTGTAGTTAATTTCATGCCAAAAATAGTGCTAATCACATAATAACACGCAAATAATATCCTACTTAATATCCGCATGCACTTAATATACTTCCAAATTAACGTGCATTGCATGTACAGACTGACTACTGCTGCTAGTACGTGAAACTGGTGCTGTGACTTGTGAACGTGTCCAGATATGGTCAATGGCAACATCGCCTGCGAGTTCTTCGTGTTTGCCCGTGCGTCTAAATGCAGAAGGGGAGGAGAGAGAGAGCACATATGGAACCCAGCAGTAAGTGAAGGCGAATAGTACTAAACATAATATTACATGCTATCCATTAAATAGGCTGTGGTAATATAAAAACATTATGTGAACAAAGCGGGGGACAACAAACATTGCTGTTCTACATATGTTGCCTATTAACGTGCAGCTTGAAGGCCCGGTCGCATGTTCGATCCTCGTCCTTTATTTTTTTATTTTTTATATGAGTCGAAATTTGTTTCATGACATGTGGGCCCCTTGGTGTGTAGTTTGTAGCACTTTAATTTGTGGGTCGAATTTTGTTCCATTCCAAGTGGACTATCGGTGTGTAGTTTTGTAGCTTATTTATAATAATTAAAGAGAACAACATAGTTTTTTGCAATAATACCATGGTGCGACGTTGAAGGCGAGAAAGGACGTGCGAGAGAGCGATGACCGAGCCAGAGGAAAATCAACTAGGGGAGTTGCGGGGGTTGCAACGGTGTTTGGAGTAATTGTGGGCCAAATGCTATGAAAATATAATCTAAACCGATCGGAATAAATGCCTACACAAATTAATCCAAGGTTGGAGTGTCACTCGCAATGTAAATAGATCTGGCTTTGCGAGGGATGGAGAGGTAGTAGCTTCAATGCATGGAAGATACGGTGTGAGAAAGCGAGGTCAATCGAGAGACATATAGATAGAGAGACAAAGTGAGTGTGGTCCGACATTCATTGAACAGATATATATATATATATATGCTCTGGAGAGATATTGTCCGATTGAGCTTTTGGCAAGGGTGAGGGCTGTAAGATAGAGCTTGAGAGATGATCCAGTCACAAACGTGTAGATATATTTTGTGCATCGGAGGAAGCAAGTTAAATCGATCACATAGGGTCGCTGTGCGATCGAAAGAGTGAGACGGGTTGGAGAGAGTGACCTAGATAGAAAATGTGTGTGAGAGAGTATACAATGTGAATAGGTCGAATTGGGCTCAAACATGGTGATATATCGTTTTTGTTCGAGAAAGAGCAAGGTCAATCGAGACATACAGAGAGAGGGAGGGAGGGAGAGAGAGAGAGATTGAGTGAGCGTGGCCCGCCATGAGGTCGAAAGAGTGGCGGCAGCTTGGATGGACTGACCTAGATAAACAATCTGTGTGAGAGAGTATAGAGTGTGTCGATCGAGGCCCGAACAGGGAGATATATCATTTGTGTGTGAAAGAAAACGAGGTTAAACGAGATTCAGATAAAGAGAGCAAGATTGAGAGAGTGTGGCCCGCCGTGCGGAAGAAAGAGTGAGACAGTCTCGAGGGAGTGACCTAGATATACAACGTGCGTGCATGCGCACGAGAGGTTGGGGGGGCTAGATAGGCAATGCATGTATTTAGCGCGAGAGGGTGAGAGGGAGAGGGGGGAGAGAGAGAGAGCTCGGCATGGGGTGCAATGGCGGGTGTGTGAGGTAAATACATTTGGTAACAGAGTGGAAAAGGGGGTTGTGTAGTTGAGAGACTTAGAGATCGAAACATGGAGAGAAAGAATGAACGTGTGTTGGAAACCGATAGCTTCCTAAGGTGGTAAGAGAGGAAGATTGACCGATACATGAAGTATGTAGCATGTGTGTGGGGGGTGTGGTTGAATGTACATAGTACGAGACTTAACATCGATGTTTCAATTTGGTGTACATTGTAAGATTTGAACTGAGGACCATGCATATGAGTAATTATTTCGAATTCGTGCCGTACTAAGTTTCGAAAAGTTGACATTGACTCAATTTGTTGTGCTTTTTTGTAGGTCATATGTTTTAAACCACCCAAAAGTTTTCTCACTACCATGGTGTTCATTATATACATATGAATTTGTATTAAAAAAGTAGCGTGGATATAGTGAAATGCGAAATCCACGTTAGAATTTGAGATTGCTACGTGACACACACTCTAATTCAAATAACTAATTATGTGACACACACTCTAATCCACTTTAGCGTGGATACCGTTTCGATTTTTTTTCAAATAACTCCTCATTAATTAATTTATAGTACTCCCTCTGTTCACTTTTATAAGACCTTGAATACATTTTAGACAATGTGCAAAAAAGTTCATTTTAAGTTGTCTAAAACGACTTACAAAAGTGAACTGAGGGAGTATCTCGTTTCGAATGACTAATTATTGCAAGGAAAACACGGGCATGGTAATACATACAGATTCCTTTGCAAATGAAAGAAGATTCGTTTGCATTCTCAAATGTAGGCGCACCAGGCAGACCAGGGTCATGTCGGGGTGGACGCTGCTTCGGTGCCATAAAGGCACTTGCCTTTGGGTCACTAACATGTGGGCCAGCCACCTGTTGGGCCCACATGTCATGGACACAAAGGCAGGTGCCTTAAGGCACCGAAGCATAGTCGTGTCGGGGTGGTCACATGTGTCGGACGGACGTGTAGCACCAGCCACCCACCCCCTTCCTCAT
>NC_057810.1:662290679-662511227 GCF_018294505.1 Triticum aestivum | reverse complement strand
TCCACGTTTCAAATTGAAATATCTGGCGGCCCCAATTCCAGCCCTGCAAAATCTCTCTTCTCCACCATCCGCTTCCGCGCCCAGATTGCTCAAATCCCTAATTCGCCGCCAACCCAAGCAAAGTTCGAATCGCCTCTCATCTTGTCTCTTTCCCCACCTCTGTGCCGGACGACGACGACGAAGACGATAGTCGCGCTTCACCACCACACTAGAGCTACCTCATCTACGCCCTCGTCCACCGCACCAGGTGGTCCACCGACAACGTCGGCCGCCGCAACCAACGTTCCTCACAGACACCAAGTTCCACCGCATCAGGTGCGCTTCACCGACGCCGTCTCCCAGCTCACCAAGGCTACTTCACTAAGCACATCGTCGCACCTCCGCCCCCCGAGGCCGTTGGGGCTTCACTAACGGTCTTGTCCACCGTATCGTAGCGCTCCGCTGCCACTCAAGATCTGCATCCGTGCGCGGCCAACCAATGCCAGCGCATCACCCTCAATGGCTCTGAAGTGACATGCACTCTAGCTAGGCGAGCATGCCCAAACGCCGGCCCGAACTAGGTATCCACACATCACTCCCTTGTGCACTGTTCCGACGATGTTTCGATATCCTTTCACTGCTCTCTTAGCTTACACGCCTATGCAACTCTGACTTTTACTCTTATTTCTTCTGGAGATATCATCTGAAACAAGCAAATCCATTTTTTAGTGAAGCATGATGGTGCTACGGGATCTGGTACACATCCTGCACACCCGTATAACCTTGTAAGTATTTGTCCTCCGGTACAACATCAAGGTCGATTCCTCTTATTTGATCAACCATTCGCCGTGTCAAAAATGCAGAGGGGGGTGAGCACAAGGCCTGCACATCCAAGCAAGTGGTAACATGGACTTGTACATGAGCATGTACAACGAACTAGCGTAAGTCCCTACATTTCATTTAATTCGTACTGGCATTCGTGTATGATTTATGTGCAGTGGCGGATCCACGAATTCAAGTTACCAGGGGCGAACATTTAACTTAAAAAATACGAAGGCACTTCCACTCCGGAAAAATCAACATAACTTGACAAATGTGAAGCGACATGCACTTTGAAAACTAGCTAATGATCCAAAGTAGTTCAGATTATAAACACTAAATGATGCAAGCACCAAAAAACACAAAATGCAACATGGTGTACAAGGACTACAAACATGGTATGTACTTGCATGAATTATTCGTCTCTGGCTGAAAATATCGAAGTGTAATTGCACCTATAACCAGTGCGCAAACTGCATGTCAATATATCTATCCTACACAAGTATGCCAATAGTTTCAAACAACAGATTAGAAAAGTATTTATGCTATGTTGTCATGATACGGGGACTTTCTGGTAGATGGCCTCGACGTTTCCTCAAGCTATGAAAATGCACTATAATTTGCTTGTCATCAATGCCTGCAAATCTCTGTCTCTCTCAACATAGCAGATCATCATTAGACACTAAATCCTTCAAAGAGATTGCAAAATGCTTGCATTAGATCCGTCATTAGACACTATATGTTCATCACTAGGAGCATGTAAAATGTTTGCATCAAATCCTTCATTAGCTGTCTATTCATTAGACACTTCAGGCTCAAGAACAACATGAGATTGTATGTTTGCATCGGAAACTTGATTAGATACATCAGATTCAGTCAGTTCAGTATTGATTGGGGGAGTTATAAAATAAGTAGAAATTGGTTTCATTTTCTCATAGATTACCTACATACAAGCAGTTTTACAACACCGTCAGGTTTAACTATTGCCTAGAAATTGAAGGGTTGAATTAGATATAATCAGGGATGTGATGTACCTGCTCGTTGCGCATGCTACTCTTGCAAGTTGCGACTGTCCGTTTGCGCAAGCTCGATGCCATGCCCGTGCTGCCGCTGCTGCCTCCCACGCGAGCTACACCCAGGGTTGGATCTTCATCTTCTTGTCCATCTGTTCGCTTGAAGCCCGGAGACCGCCCTCCAACAAGGGCGCGAGGAAGTGCTATGTCGGTGTGTCCAGTGGTGGCTAGGTTAGGAGCGAACCAGACTAGAGGCTAGAGCGAATCAATTGGGATTTTTCCTGCTGTCGATCGATATGGGAGGCACTCGTTTGGGCCGCGAGCCTGCTATATGGCCTGCCTTGCACTTATGTTATTGGCCTATCCAAATTGAAACATTTTTCTTCATTTTTTACATTGCCTACTCGTGCGTTGGGACAAACAAAACTAGCCTGGGCCAACCTGGACGACTCAAACTAGGTGCACACTTTCCAGCCACCTGAGGCGGCCTCCCATACCAGCCCCTATGGTGGCGTCGCCCCTTTTTGCGTGTATGATTGGGTAGTGAAAAATATTCCAATGGCGCTTTTGATTTACCCACAGAATGGTTTAAATGCTTGTTTTTATGAACTGAATTCGCCAATAATGTGAAGGATGCCAGTCTTTTCATCCTATTGTAGATTGCTTAGATCTCGATATGCCAAAAGTAATCGCATGAAATATACAGTAAAAGCCAGTGTCATGTGTGTGGCTACAACTAGTCTGACTACACGTCCTCATATAACATATCAAGGACACACCATCTTACCAGATTAACAATTCGACTTACCAATGCAGTGTGGGAAGAAAGAAGTATTGGGACTGCATATCCAAGCAATTGATGCCATGGACTCCTTCGTACAACCTTGTAAGCGAAAAAGAAGTTGTAGTGTGCCTGTACAAAGAACTAGCGTAAGTTCAGTTACCTGCTTCTCGGAATTTTAGTTATCCACTTATTGCAAAAAAATTTAATTATGTTGCTTGGCTTAATTTAGTTTGCTACTGATTACATAATGCCACAGCCTGTTAATCATATTGTAGACTGCGCCTATATATGTGTTTGATACTTACTGTTAAGAATTACCTGTTTGCCTTAACTTAAATATCTACTTGTTTGTTTAACTGCTTTGCTGCTGCAATAGCGGGTTACAATGATGTTAATAACTACTTTTCATCATCCAATTGAAACTCTTTAATTCCTTGTTTGTTTAACTGGTTTGCTGTTATAACTCCCCGTTGAGATGTTTTGCTAACTTCAACTTTTCTGAATCCAATCGGAACTTTAATGGCAAAATAGGTTAGCCCAAGATCAAAGAGTGAGGTCACCATGGACGTTGCATCATCCCACAGCAGTGGCACCGGCCCAATCGTGCATTATGAATTGCCAACTTCAGATGCTCTAGAGGCTAAACTAGTGGTAGAAAGAGACTCTGCTTCTGCACTTAGAGATGAAGTTGACATGTTGAGGAAGCAAACAGCACAATCACAAGCAGTACTCAAGACAACCATTAAATACTTGGTGGATTTCAAAACGAAGCAAGCTGAGACTGACCAGATTGTTAAGGACCTGAAGGAAAAAAGGAAATTAAATTCCTACTTGGTAAATCATAGGTGAAATGTTCTTTCCATCGTTGAATAACCTTTGTGTTGTCTGTTCATGTAATCAATCAAACCATATGTTTTAGAGATCTTGTAATAATTGTTTTGTTTTGTTTTTTGGTTTGTAATTTTATTTGAGCACAAGTCTGTATTAATCGATAAGACTCGAAGACATTTCATTTGGATTGTTGTGCCAGACCTACAAATATGCCAATCGGGCTGAATGTGCATTCAGCAATAGTAGTAGTATAGATGGACCATAAGTGGCATGCATCGGAAAGGGCCAAGATGCTGGCTAAAAAAAGGATGCTGTTGTAGCCAAAAAAAAGTACAGCGGCCTGGCTTATGTATGTTAGTTGATATTATTGATCCATATACTCTATAAGTGTTTATATGTCTATTAGTTATGTACATTCTTGGTTGATTGACTCGGTATTTGAATCTTGATACATCGCTTGTGTACATATCTAAATGGGAGTACACATTATGCCGCGTGTGACATTTGAGTTGGACATGAAGTGTTCCAAATATTCGAATTCACCTTAAACTCGATTCTAGCTTCTGAATTTGAGTATCGGCATTTGTAAACCACATTCATATATGACAGTGGAATACATCTTTGTCGTCCTTTTGAAGATATATAAAAACACGTAGAATGATTTATAAAGATTGATATAGGAATACAAAATTGATTCGAATTTAGTTGCCAGGGTAAACGTGGATGCTTATTGTCCCAAAATTTGAAAGAAGCGGCAAAATGTCCACTCCCATATCGGCTGCCCGAAGCCAAGTGTTTGGGAGATGGAAATTACTGTCTACCCATTACACGGACAATCCATCGGCCCGATTTCCACTGCTCTAAATAGGGGTAGGTTAGTAACTTCAGTTAGACGTGACACAATCGCCTCTGAGCCCATTCTGACACGGTGGGCGTCAAACATGGGTGAAAAAACACATTTGATTCAAGCTCATCGGAAAGACCTCTGTTTATCCCTCCATTCCCCATTCATACAGGGTGGGAGGCAAAACAAACTCGACTCGGCCGAAATCGATGTAGGCAAATATTTTCAATAGGGGCAGGTTTCTAACTTCACTCGGACATGACACAACCACCATAGCTGTCAGCCCCGTTCATACACCGTGGGTGCCAACCATGGGCGCCAACCACCCTCTCCTCGCCCGAAATCGCTCTGGGCAAATATTGGTGAGATGCGAGATTACCGTCTTATCCCCAACCGACGAGACGTCCAAATTTTAAACGGGGGCTAAGTTCGTAACTTTCCCATATTTCAGACAGGCGCATCCCAAAAACATGGTTCCCCGTACCTCTCCCTCCATTTTCCGATTCATAGACCGTTCGCGCTAGAACACCCCATCCCCACACTAGCCTCCGTCTGCCACCCCATCCATCGCCGTCGTCCTCCACCACATTCATCGCCACCGTCCTCCACCATGCCGGAGCGCCTACCAAGACTGTGTCGTCCACTGCTAGAGATGGACGTTTCTCATCCACGGCGACGGACCAATAGCCTTGCATCGTGTCCTCTCGCTTCATCGGCGCCGTCGTCCTCTTTGTCGGGGCCGCTCACACGACCTTCTCTTCCACCGCAACGGGACTTATCCCCCGATGGACCCGTCTACCGTCGCAGATCTGCTTCAACGCCACCGACAGCCATCGCACCTCGGATGCCTACACGGCACCGCAAGAGAAGTGGTTCTTCATATCTCCTCAACTTTTTGATCTCAACCAGAAAATAGATCTTAACTTGGTTGCTCTACTTTCTTTTCAGCTGTTAGAATTTAGTTCTTAGTTCGAAGCAAACAATGGATGCTAAATATCATTTCTTCGGTTTGCAGCTTCAAATCTGCCATGGCACAGCCATAATACGGTTTAATTGATCATGCTTAGGGTTTAATTGATCATGTTGGTTCCGTGGTGGTTTATTTAATAGAAATCGGAGGGGAAACCCTCTTTTGCTAAAAAAATATGCCTAGAGTTTCCCCCTTTTATGATCACTATACGATCAGAATACGTGCTTCATGTCATAGTAACACTCCTCCACCCATCAAGCTAAACAAGCTTAGTTGTTCAAATATGAATCTGATATTATTAAAACAGAGTTGTTTAATTGGTCAGCTAAATGTTCCTAAATTAGTTTTGAAAATGCATGTTCGCCGCTCGGGTGTGTATCTCTACAGGGTGCCAACGGTGGGCCGGCCCACCCTGGGATTTTGGGTCGTCCCAGGCCCCGATTCCCCTCTGTTCTGCTGCGCGCTTCCGATCTCTACTCGCCCCCAGCCGCCTGCCTCACCGGCAACTTGCCGTCCCCGGACGACATGACTCTAGGAGGAGACGCCGGACTAACAGGAGGCCAGGAGCCGCTCGCCCAACAGCGTCACCGCTGCCCAGGCGCGCCGCCATGCCTACCTTCCCACTCCGTTTAGGGCTTAGGCGTGCAACACCCACCAAGCCAACCCAATTTATCCTAAGATACTTCCTCAACACTCAGCAGCCACTCCTCATCACCCATTTTCTAATTGATTCATTACTCATTAGGCAGGACTGTCATTAGGGTTTGTTGTGTGCTCAGTGCTACCTACACTTACTGGTTCAGATGTATTTCGGTAATCTTTAGTACCTCTAAAGTTCACAGGGTTTTCAAAATTCTGGCCCTCGGAACAGACACTAGTCATTTCCGATTGTTGGTCGTAGTGACATTGACCCAGATTACTACTGCAAGCCTGGTTTGTTGACAATTTACTTGTCTTTCTTACTCATTTGATATAATATCCAATTATTCACGTCGATTAGTTGCAAACAATAAGTGCTAGACAAACTTCTTCATTCAGATTTTGGACGGTCTCTTACTGCAGTTACAATTCTGCATACTTGTCCTAGTAAGCTCACAAGTAAATGATTGATTCACTACATCTATGCTTGCCTTGTCATATTTGTTGTCAATATTCTTTTAGGGTGGACAACCCTATTCGTAAATACTGGAACCGTAGACATGAGTGAATAGTATTTCTCTATGTGATCTCTTCCATCATGTGTGGGCAACGAACACTGCATTTATAGAAAGAAAGTGTCATTTCCCGCTTTTACATAGGTTTCGATCTTTTACATGGAATACAATCTACCTACTTGCTTTGTGTCACACTACCAACACTCCACCCTTGAAGCTCAACATTATGTCACTCATACTTGCTTAGTTTATTTGTTCAAATACGAATTTCATATGATTCTAATGTTCATACTTCAGTTTTGAAATGTGTGCCTGCCTGTTATAGAGACATAAGGGGTTTGTATTTCTGTGTGTGGTCTTGTCAGCATGGTTGGGGGGTGAACTTTGCATATGCAGGGGTTTATAGGGAGACACTCTTCGAGTTGAATCCGCAATGCATTCCATAGATAATCTGACTACTTTTTATGTTTTCATGAATCTCAGATTCTGAACAGCATCATAATGATTATGAGCTTGCGTGCATGAAAAGAATAAAGTAGAACAATGCCATGGCTGTCAAACTTGGCATTAAGGGACTGAAATCAAGTCTGGATGCAATGCAATGCAAACGCTCTCCACCTACAGATTCATGCTCAGAATATGATCCTAACAGTGATTCTGAGCTAGAGGGAGACCTAAGTCAATGTAGCTCCCTAGTGGAGGAGTCAGAGGAAGATGCCCTATCTTATTCGCCCATCAAGGTTCTTGCTCTAACTTTCCAAGGTTACATTGCTCGCACATATCTTGCAAATGATGCTTTGCATTGCTTCTACTTTGTTGAACTTCCATTAGCTTAGTTTACACATCGTGTATGTGAATACACCCTGCCTATCCATTTTGAGTACATATTCCATCTGTCACCATACCATATTTATCCATCAAACGTTGTTCTTGTGTATCAAACATTCAAAAGGAAGAGGGCGATTGCTGATCGTGGAGGAGCACAAGCAAAGTATTTGGAAAAGGTAGTGGCACCTGATAAATCAAATAGCCCATTAGGTGTAGTTGCAATATCACCTGACCCATAAAACACCCCAACTCTAGCAGAATCTAACCCTACTACACTGGTCATTTCTGATGCCCCAACTCAGCAGAGACCAACTGTAGCAAACAGTATGATTATGCTAGTTGACATAGCACCATCTCTACGACGCAAAACCCTCATTCCAGCAAAGAGTACACCAAATCCAGTTGCCAAATCCCTTTTCGAACCAGAGAGAGCCCCAATTGCAGCAAATAGGACCCCTGTTTCATTTCTTCCCAGTTTAGAAGATGAAGCTTATGTTGTTGTCAGGAACTTTGTGCGCATCTTTCCTTCATGGAAAGATTATACCGCACACACAGAACAATTTCCAGTCTTCCTCTGCAACTTATGAGTAAGTACTGTACTAATGTTATTCATGGTCATTATTGCATATGTTTCTGCTGCAGAAGACACAAGACTTCATTATTTTAAATAGGCGAGGAGCAAACTAGATTGTGAAGACGAGCAAGGGTTGGTTGCTCTTTTCAAGCACTCATTGATGAAGTATCATTCCTACCTGAGGCAAGCGCTCTTCGATGGCAAGCCTCTGAACAAAATTTCTGTAAAGTCTCTGGTGCTACATTTATCCAACGGTGACTGGAATAATCTTGTTACACGTTGGTCTCGGCTGCAGCGTAAGGTACTGTCTATGCTATCACATCACAATTTGAACTACATTTCTGCATTTGCCTTAATGTCTCACTTGTATGAAAATTGTTAGCAGAAGAACATTCATTCTCAAGGGACCACAGAATCTCGCAACTATACTGCACACTTCATTGCTCTTGTGAGAACCTCTTGCCCTGTATGACCATACTTACTTTCATAGCTGTTTGATTATGTAGCATCACTGCACATGTTAGCCTTGTAATCGTCCATTTGGTGGACATTATAAGATCCGTACGGACTCTTACATAAATTTAAAATCTACCCAATGCTTTTGAAGAGGTTTAGCTCTGCAGTCCTCTTGTAAGGACTGAACGTGGTCTATCATTGTACTTACATTAACAGCTACTCCCTCCGTCCCATAATATAATAACGTTTTGTACAGTACACCAGTGTTCAAAACACTCTTGTATTATGGGAAGAGGGATTGGTTCATTGTGTAGCATTCTGCATCTTATCTCCCCCGCCCACCATTTACTAAAAAAGATTAGATCTATATTTAATCTTACCAACAAGTAGAATACAGACAATGCCAGTGCAGAAGTGTAGCCCATTGCTCTTGTCAGTACATTTTGTCCTATAATGCTTGTACTTCCAGGGATTGGTAGTTGATTATGTAGCATCAATCTGCATCTTATCTTCATTATCTTCTATCCCTTCCAGTATTATCATATCTATAATTACTCTCTACAAAATGTAGAGTAAAGGCAATGCTTATGAAGAAGATTTTGTGTTGAAATTCTTTAGTTATCCTTCCCTTGACATGGAGAAGGGCATTATAAAGCCGGTGTTAACTGTTAATGTAAGTCAGTCCTTCTAAAGCCTTTATCCTCAACTGCTGTTTAATTTGCTCATACTCCCTATCGTTTACTACTGTTTAGTTTGCTGTTTCTACCAAAATGCATGTTTGCAAGAACCGTAAGTTCTAAGTTTTACTTGTAAAACCAAATTCTTATTCATACCATGCACATTACTTAATACTCCCTATATGTATGCTTTTTTTGTGGATCTATAATCCAGTGTGTGGTCAAGCAGCCCACGTTTGCACCTTATCATCTCCTGTTTTATCTTACTGATGTGGCTGATGATATGAACAACATGCCATGCACATTATCCAAAATAGATACAATGATTTTCTTTGCCTATATCTAAGCTTGTTATGTTGACATGGTAATCTAGTAGTGTGGTGAAGCTCCCCGCATTATGAACAATGCCAAATTATGCTATTGATATTTTGAACTTACTCTTTATTTTCTAGTTTGAAATTGGATGGAATTGACAGCACAGTTATCATCTTTGTTTATACACGTGCAAAACCTGTCATCTCTCTGCTTTGTTTTAGGGTGATATGCCTGATGGCATGCACAAGTCTACTGAAGGCTGTGAGACAAACCCAACATATATTGCAGCAAAGAAGGCAAAACATCTTGAAGATAGCAAGACAATCCCAAAGTCTTGTCTTGATGCAGTGTTCAAGTTAATTGAGACTAGCAGTCAGACAAGCTCATAGAATTCGTTGTCTGAATTAGTTCGACTTCTTCAGTCCCAAGTTCTAGCAGAAAGGCGTTCTGTAACTCAACTTCGACTTGAAGTTCTATCTCTTAGAAAGATTGCGGAGAACAACAATGATAACCTCATCGCTAAACAGCTACACCGGGAAGCTATGACCGACATGCTAGGCCGGTCTCATAGCCTTGCTCAGCAGCTTGCGCAGCAGTTCCCCAGCAAGGCTAACCTTTCTTGAACTGTCTTGGAAGTGGTCTCGGTTCAGTATTATTTTGTTACGCTGCAATGGTGCCCAGTTTTTGTAATCTGCTTCTTCATTGCGCTTTATGATCACTGGTGGCGAACTTCGATGCCTAGTGGATGTGATATACCTTAAATCCTTTATTGTATCGTGTAGGTTTATTCTTAGTTACTATGCCATAATTTCTTTATTGTATAGAGTAGGTTTGTTCGTAATTCCTACTAGTTACTACCATCATTCGCTATCTGAAAAAAATTAGATGTAGTCGACCGGGCCGAAACATTCGACTCTAATGGGCCTGGTTTTTAGCGGGCCACAATTGGGACGGCCTGCGTCTTTCTTGGGCCCGAATGATTGGGGCCTTCACACATTGCGCCAAGCCCAAACTTACACCGGCCTATATTTTAGTTGGGCCTTTTGTTGACCCAGCGCTTAGTTTGGCCCAGGTAGCGTTGGGCCATTAACAGGCTGAATATTATACTGGCATGTTATGGCCGAGATGAAACCACAGGCCTTTAGCAGGCCAAAATGCATGTTGGGCCTCAATTTTCACTAGTCGTCGACGGGCCTTCAGCAGGCTGAAATGTAGACCGGGCCATTTTGGGCCCAGTTAGCTCACGGGCCGTTACCAGGCTGAAACATATCTCGGGCCTTATTGGCCCACTGATATCATGGGCCTTTAAGAGGCCGAAAGCTTAGTATAGGCATCAACGGGCCGAATTACGCGATAGGCCTTTAACAGGCCCAAAGTCACGTTGGGCTTAACTGTTGCCACCTTTAGCACGGGCCGTTAGTGGGCCCGATATCCCGTCGGATCATATATGGCACATGGGCAGCACGGGCCACACCCAGGCCGAAAGTCTCACCGGGCTGAAATGGGCCCATGTCTACATCAGGCCTCTAACATGCCGAAATTCAATAGGCCGTAGTTGGGCCCAAGTATTCGGCGAACAATTAACGGGCCACATCTGGCTTCGGGACGCAAATGGGCCCAATTATTGGGCGAACAATTAACGGGCCAGATCTGGCTTCGGGCCGTAAATGTGCCCAAATTTTGGCCGAACAATTAATGGACCAGATCTGGCTTCGGGCCATAAATGGGCCTTTATTAAGCAGGTCGTTATTGGGCTGGCCCACTAGTACCTGATTAAGTACTACTGGCCTTTGACTGGGCCGGCCTTTTTAACCTATATGGGCCTCTGTTGGACCCCGCCACGTGTCGACGTATCATAGGCATGTCTCCTCCAATGGACGGGCGACATCTGACCCATTGACAAGCTGACAGGTGTTCCCTTCGGCCAATCAGAATTTTACACGTGGAAAATCCCCATTGGTCGGGGTTGTTAACAGGTTATCGGATCCAAAACCTGACCCGATAGCTTAACGATGTTCCGTTACGGTGGATGCCACGTGTCGGTCACCCTTGACGAAAGAACTTCTGTGACGCGCGATTTATCGTCATGGAAGTGGACACTTCCGTGATGATAATTTTGGTAATGTCATGGAACACTTCTACGACAGCACATGTATGACTATCTTGATTATGTCATAAAATCGTCATGGATGCACATGCATGACAGAAAACATGACCTACTGTGACAAACACATATCATTACGGAAGTGTATTTTTTGTAGTGTATCTTGCAAGTCTATAGCCACCTATTATGTGTTATGATCCGACAACCCCGAAGTGACAATAATCGGGATACTTCTCGGTGATGACCATAGTTTGAGGAGTTCATGTATTCACCATGTGTTAATGCTTTGGTCCAATTCTCTATTAAAAGGAGGCCTTAATATCCCTTAGTTTCCATTAGGACCCCGCTGCCACGGGAGGGTAGGACAAAAGATGTCATGCAAGTTCTTTTCCATAAGCATGTATGACTATATTTGAAATACATGCCTACATTACATTGATGAATTGGAGCTAGTTCTGTGTCACCCTATGTTATAGCTATTACATGAGGAGTCGCATCCGACATAATTATCCATCATTGATTCATTACCTACGAGCTTTTCATATACTGTGCTTCGCTTATTTACTTTTCCATTGCTATTGTTACACTCACTACAAAACCCAATAATATTGCTTTTACTATCTTTACCTTTTGCCACTATTACCATTACTATCATATTACTTTGCTACTAAATACCTTGCTGCAGATACTAAGTTATCCAGGTGTGGTTGAATTGACAACTCAACTGCTAATACTTAAGAATATTCTGTGGCTCCCCTTGTGTCGAATCAATAAATTTGGGTTGAATACTCTACCCTCGAAAGCTGTTGCGATCCCCTACACTTGTGGGTCATCAAGACTAATTTCTGGCGCCGTTGCCGGGGAGCATAGCTCTATTCTCTGAGTCACTTGGGATTTATATCTGTTGATCACTATGAAGAAATTGAAAGACGCTAAAACCAAGATCTATCCCTCAACTATGAGGGGAGGTAAGGAACTTCCATCTAGCTCTGCACTAGATTCTCCTTCTGTTATGAATAAGCTTGCGACACCTAAACCTACTACTACTATGAATTCTGATATGTCGCATGTTATTGATGATGCCACTTCTGCTTTGCATGATACTTATGATGAAACTACTTCTGTGTGTGATACTACTTTTCCATTAGGTGAATTTCTTGATGAACAACTTGCTAGGGCTAGAGAGAACTAAATTATTGAAGATGCTATTATTGATGATAGTGATGATGAAAGATCTCCGAATGATTGTGAATTTCCTGTTGTTCCTGAGAGTTATGTTATGGATGAAGAAACTGCTACAGATTTTCTTGCTTGCAATGATAGATCAGATCTTAAGAAATTGTTAGCTAAGCTGAAACAAAAGACTTTAAATGCTAGAATGAAACATGACCCCGCTTTTGCCACTTCACCTATCTTTGTTACTGATAAGGATTATGAATTCTTTGTTGATCCTGAAATTATTACTTTGGTAGAATCTGATCCTTTTTAGGGCCTTGAATCTGAAACTCTTGTGGCACATCTTACCAAGTTGAATGATATAGCTACCCTGTTTACTCATGATGATAAATCTCGCTACTTCTATATCCTTAAGATATTTCCGTTCTCATTAAAGGGTGATGCTAAGACTTGGTATAATTCTCTTGCTCCTGGTTGTGTGCGTAGTCCCCAGGATATGATTTATTACTTCTCTGCCAAATATTTCCCTGCTCATAAGAAACAAGCTGCCTTGCGGGAAATATATAATTTTGTGCAAATCAAAGAAGAGAGTCTCCCCCAAGCTTGGGGAGGCTTCTCCGATTACTTAATGCTTTGCCTGATCATCCTCTTAAGAAAAATGAAATACTTGATATCTTTTATAATGGACTAACCGATGCTTCCAAGGACTACTTGGATAGTTGTGCTGGTTGTGTTTTCAGGGAAAGAACAGTCGACGAAGCTAAGTTACTATTGAATAATATGTTGACTAATGAAAATAATTGGACTCTCCCTGAGCCAATTCCTAAGGCAATTCCTGAACCAATTGAGCCAACTCCTGAGCCTATTCCTAAACCCACTCCAAAGAAGAGAGGTGTTCTATTTCTCAGTCCTGAAGATATGCAAGAGGCAAAGAAATCAATGAAAGAGAAAGGTATTAAAGCTGAAGACGTTAAGAATTTACCTCCTATTGAAGAAATACATGGTCTTGATATACTGCCTATTGAAGAACCACATTGTCTCGATAACCCGACACAGGTAGTAAAGGTAAATTCTCTCTATGGATATGATAAAGTTGAAATCCCCTCTACTAAATTTCATAGCCCTTGCTTAGATGAACTTGATGACTTTATGACTAGGCAAGAAAGTTTTAATGCTTACGTTGGTAGAGAGTTAAAGAATAATGCTTTCGAGATAGGACGTGTGAGTGACAATATGGCTAGAGTTAAAGGTGAACTTAAACTCATTAGCAAATATGCATCTATGGTTGCTACTCAAGCTGAGCAAGTACTTAAAGCTCAAAATGATTTGCTTGATGAATTAAATAATAAGAATGACTTTGCTGTTAGAGTGGCTACTAGAACTGGTAGAATGACTCAGGAACCTTTGTATCCTGAAGGCCACCCTAAGAGAATTGAACAAGATTCTCAGAATAATAATCTAGATGCTCCTAGTTCTTCTAAGAAGAAGAAAAAGGAAAATGATAGGACTTTGCAAACTTCTAGTGAACCTAATGTAGAAACACCTGAGAATCCTAATAATACTTCTATCTCTGATGCTGAAACACAATCCGAAGATGAACATGAACCGGATGATAATGTTAATAATGATGTTCATGTAGATGCTCAACCTAGTAATAACAATGATATAGAAATTGAACCTACGGTTGGTCTTGATAACCCACAATCAAGAAACCAACGTTATGATAAGAGAGATTTTGTTGCTAGGAAGCATGGTAGAGAAAGAGAACCATGGGTTCAAAAACCCATGCCCTTTCCTCCTAAACCATCCAAGACAAAGGATGATGAGGACTTTGAGCGTTTTTCTGAAATGATTAGACCTATTTTCTTACTCATGCGCTTAACTGATATGCTTAAAACAAATCCTTATGCCAAATATATGAAAGATATCATCACTAATAAGAGGAAAATACCTGAAGGTAAGATTTCCACCATGCTTGCCAACTATACCTTTAAAGGTGGAATACCTAAGAAACTTGGTGATCCCGGAGTACCCACTATACCTTGCTCTATTAAAAGAAATTATGTTAAAATTGCTTTATGTGATTTAGGAGCCGGTGTTAGTGTTATGCCTCTTTCCTATATCGTAGACTTGAATTGAGTAAGTTGACACCCACTAGAGAGCACGATGTCATTTGCATTCATTATTATTGGTTTATATTAGGTATGACTTGACTGGATCTCTTTTACCATGAATTACAATGTTTAGTCAGGTCTTGATCTTTAAAGGTGCTCTGCATTTATGTTTTGCGGTCTCAGAAAGGGCTAGCGAGATACCATTGTGTTATATCATGTTATGATTGTTTTGAGAAAGTGTTGTCATCTGAGTTTTATTATTATCGCTCGCTAGCTGATTATGCCATTTATATGAGTAATTGTGAGACCTAAGTGTTATTGTGAGTATGGTTAGTTTATAATATTGTTGAAACCGGAATGATGGCTTTGCATATTTACAACAACAAGAGCAAATAGAGTTTGTAGAAGTTTTTCTTTATCATTTTCAGTTTATCAACTGAATTGCTTGAGGACAAACAAAGGTTTAAGCTTGGGGGAGTTGATACGTCTCCAACGTATCTACTTTTCAAAACACTTTTGCCCTTGTTTTGGACTCTTGCATGATTTGAATGAAACTAACCCAGGTCGACGCTGTTTTCAGCATAATTACCATGCTGTTGTTTCATGTGTAGAAAACAAAAGTTCTCGGTATGTCCTGAAAATCCTTGGAGGCACTTTTTGGAAAATATAAAAAATACTAGAGAAAGAATCAAGACCAGGGGGCCCACACCCTGTCCACAAGGGTGGGGGCGCGCCCTCCACCCCTGGGCGCGCCCCCCTGTCTCGTGGGCCCCCTGAGGCTCCACCGACCTCAACTCCAACTCCATATATTCCGTCTTGTGGAGAAAAAAATCAGAGAGAAAGTTTCATCGTGTTTTACGATACGAAGCCACCGCCAAGCCCTAATCTCTCTCGGGAGGGCTGATCTGGAGTCCGTTCGGGGCTCCAGAGAGGGGGATTCATCGTCGTCGTCATCATCAACCATCCTCCATCACCAATTTCATGATGCTCACCGCCGTGCGTGAGTAATTCCATCGTAGGCTTGTTGGACGGTGATGGGTTGGATGAGATTTATCATGTAATCAAGTTAGTTTTGTTAGGGTTTGATCCCTAGTATCCACTATGTTCTGAGATTGATGTTGCTATGACTTTGCTATGCTTAATACTTGTCACTAGGGCCCGGGTGCCATGATATCAGATCTGAACCTATTATGTTTTCATGAATATATGTGTGTTCTTGATCCTATCTTGCAAGTCTATAGTCACCTATTATGTGTTATGATCCGACAACCCCGAAGTGACAATAATCGGGATACTTCTCGGTGATGACTGTAGTTTGAGGAGTTCATGTATTCACCATGTGTTAATGCTTTGGTCTGGTTCTCTATTAAAAGGAGGCCTTAATATCCCTTAGTTTCCATTAGGACCCCGCTGCCACGGGAGGGTAGGACAAAAGATGTTATGCAAGTTCTTTTCCATAAGCATGTATGACTATATTTGGAATACATGCCTACATTACATTGATGAATTGGAGATAGTTCTGTGTCACCCTATGGTATAGCTATTACATGAGGAATCGCATCTGACATAATTATCCATCACTGATCCATTGCCTATGAGCTTTTCATATACTATGCTTCGCTTATTTACTTTTCCGTTGCTATTGTTACAATCACTACAAAACCCAAAAATATTGCTTTTACTATCTTTACCTTTTGCCACTGTTACCATTACTATCATATTACTTTGCTACTAAATACCTTGCTGCAGATACTAAGTTATCCAGGTGTGGTTGAATTGACAACTCAACTGCTAATACTCAAGAATATTCTTTGGCTCCCCTTGTGTCGAATCAATAAATTTGGGTTGGATACTCTACCCTCGAAAGCTGTTGCCATCCCCTACACTTGTGGGTCATCAGGCGCCAGACCCTGCCCCCTGCCAAGAGGGGGCGTGCCGCCCCGGGGCCCTCCGCCTGCGCTGATGGCGGAGGATGACGTGGAAGACATGCGCAGGCATGCTCGAGAGCGCAGCGCCCTCTGCCGAGAGTTTCTTCAAAAGGCGGCAGATCCAGTGAGTCAGCTCGGCGTAGATCTCGCGGGCGAGGATGCGCGCCTTGAAGCTGAAGGTATGCGCCTTGTTGACGAGAGGCGCAGGCTGATGGTGGCCATCAGCCTTGCGCATCACCAGCGTGACCTCGACAATGCGAAGGCTGAAGCATCGCTGGCGGCCTCGTGGAAGGCCTGCTCCCAAGCCGTCGAGGAGGCCCAGGAGGCAGACCGACGACGCGAGGTTGCAGAGGAGCGCGTGTGGGAGCTCCAAGCCTGGAGCAACTCTCTGGAGCAGCAAGTGGAACTGCGTCAGGCTGCCCTTGCGTTGCTGAAGGGGGCACCCGCCGAAGAGGAGGAGCTCCTGAGGCGCGAGGAGGCGCTGGCGCTGGAGGCTGCCGAGCGCAACCTTGATCTCAAACGGTTGGAGACGAGGGAGCGCCTGGTGACCAAGGCGGAGGTCGATGTCGGTGCGTGGGAGGCCTGGGTCCAAGAGGAGATCGACCTCCGCATGGCGTAAGCCCACTTGGGTCTCGAGCGCAGGTATGAATAGAGGCTGGAACTGATCAAGGCCGAAGCTGCGGGCAGGACTGCTGCTCTTAGGACCAAGATGAATGAAGTGACGCATTGTGCAGATTCCTCCGCAGCCACTCTAGGCACTACACAAGCTGAGCTGGCCTCCTCCCGCGCCGAGCTGCTTCTTCTCCAACAGAGAGTCGATGATGCCGAGGCTGTTGCGCGGCGAAATGAGAATGAGATCCGTCAGCGGCAGACTCTGGAGCATGAGCATGGCCCCATGTTCCAACGCTCAGGGAAAGGGCCAATGCAGCCCTGGGCCACATCTGCGAGGCGGCTGCTGAGGAGCCTCGTGTGACCAACTACGCCGGCAATCTCCGGTTCTTTATAGATATGGTGACGCATCTGGAGAATCGCTCTGACAGGGCCCGCCGGCTTGTCGAGGAGAGGAGTCAAGTCCTGCTTGGGCATGCATTCTCCCGTGTCTTCAGCCATCTTCAGGGCAGGGATCCCCACTTTGATTTCGACGCCGCCATTGCGTCGGTGCCCCTAGCCATCTGGGGCAATCTGGAGCAGTGAGGAGAGGACAACGTGGATACCCTTGTTAGGCCCTTCGCTTCTGATAACGATGGCGTGATCGTGGCTGCTGATGAAGGCGACATCGTGAACGGCGGTGAGCATGGTGCTGATGACGGCGATGGTGACGATAGCAATGACGCCAGCGACGCCAGTGATGCCTCCAGAGGCTCCCTAGAGGACGCGGTGAGTGACATGTCCGATTGATTGTACACCACCTCCGCTGTTTACCCTGCGCGGAAAGAGTTCGGGCGCGGCCCTGAAGGTTGTAGGAGCATTTTGGGAGGGGAAGCCCCTCGTGTAAAGGGTTGTAACTGGTACGTTGTAGACATAACGTCGTGCGTGTGCTTACGCTGGGCCGCTGACCTCGCGATGGGTCAACCGACCTGATTTACCTTTGACCCTAGCTGGCCTCGAGCGGGCCTGTAGGGGCCGCAGTGTTCTGAGTGCCTTCTGGGTGAACCCATCGATCTCGCGATGAGAGCCTCCTGAGAGTGAGCGGCGACAGCGGTCCGGAGTGTTCGCGCGCTTGGCCCGGCCCGGCTCGCGAGGGGCTCGCGAGGGGGAGGCAGCTGGTGCTAACTTTGGACGCAAAGCCAAAATCAGAACACGAGAAATTGCTCGAACGAGACTAAACGCCCCTTCCCCCAACACACGCAAGTCTCAAGCTCAAATCCAACTTAAATTCAAAGCACAGAAGCTCGACAACAAAGAAATAGGCAAAAGGCAAAGGCCGCATCCGGCACCTAGTCTAGTCTTCGACGTCTTCTCACCAGCGCGGAGCTAAGTGCTGCCACTGGGCATGGGCAAGAGCCCCCGATGCTCGAGGGCGGCTCTCCGGAGACTCCTGGGCGTGTACAGCCCCAACTCATTATTACGTGAGAGTGTCACGGGCGGCGAGCTTCACAGGCACTGGGCCTTCTTCACAGGTACCGGCCTTGCTTCATATCGCCAGACGAGGGCCCCGCCTTGCGCCACAATCTACCGCCATCGACAGCGACCGGAAACCAAGGACAATGCCAATGGGGTAAAGCGGTCGCCAGCGGTTCCCCCGACGACCACGGGTCCTCTGCCGGGGGCAGGTCCTAAGGTGCCTCCCCGGCAGAGGGCCTACCTCCTAGGAACACCTTGCTCCGAGCGGCGTGGGGGCGAGCCCGGATCCCGGCTCCTCTCCTGCAGCCCCCGGCGCCCTCCTCCTGAGGGATAGGAGGCTGCAGCGTTGGGGCAGCCAACTGCTGCGACGACCTGTACCTCCTGCAACCCATGGTTAGCGTAAGCTTGCTCCTGAGGAATTAGCGGTACCCGATAGCCGCCACAGCCAACGCGGTTGTCAAGGCTCCCTTGGGGTTCCTGAAAGAGCTCAGCTTCTAGCGTCTCTTCCCCCCAGCCTGGCCCGAGGAACGAGCCATGGTCTTCTTCCAGTGTGCACTCTTGAGCCACCATGTGGGGCACATAGGCCTTCGGGGTCGCCGCCCCGAGGGCCTCGCCGTAGTGCCCCACGCGCCATGCGGTCCGGCTCGAAGCGCCGTCTTGGGGGTGGTAGCGTGACGGCTCGCCTAGGCTGTAGGCATTGGTGCGTGCTCCCTCACCTGTCAGAGGCGGAGCCGACACGGCCTGTCGCCCGGTGATGATGGCCAAGCTGGCATTGGCGAGGCCTTGGGATCCGCCCGGAGCCACGTGGGCACGTATGGGGCCACCATATGGCCCGCCTAGGGCCTAGGGTGGTAGCTAGACGCAGAACGGAGGTGCTCCCGAGGCGGCGGCATCCAGGAGCTCGGCAACGCGCTCCAACAGCACGTCGTGGCTGCTCTCCTGCAGCCTGCACCGCAGCAGCTCTCGGGCCATCGTGAGCGTGACCCTCGTGTTCGCCTGCTCCCATCGGGTGTGCGGCACCGTGGCCGTGGCGTGGTTTGAGGCCCTTGCTGCCGAGCGCACCTGCCGTGATGTGAGGGCAGGCGGCGCTTGACCGCGTCATCTGCGCCCCGCGGCGCTCTGCGGAGCGCGAGCTGCCTGGGGCACGAGGTTGGGGTCGCGTTGGACAGGCGGCACGGCGTGGGCGGGCCATGCCGCCCAGCGGTCGGCGTTGGTCGTCGGGTCGCTGGACATGGAGACGACGAAGCGATGGAGCGCGGGGCGGTGGAAGAAGGATTCCGGCACACCCCTACCTAGCGCGCCAAATGTCGGATGTTGGGTTCCGGCAGACCCTTAAGGTTCGAACTCTAGGGCGTGCGCGAAGATCTCTCTTCTACCAACCCACGTCCCAACACCTCGCTGAGAATCTAGACTAGCAAGATGAACAACACAAGGGACACGGGGTTTATACTGGTTCAGCCACCATTGTGGTGTAATACCCTACTCCAGTGTGTGGTGTGTGGATTGCCTCAGGGGCTGATGATGAACAACACAGTGGATGAACAACCTCGTGATGGGTGTTCTTGCGGTGGTGCTCTGCTTCCGAAGGATCTCCCCTTCTACTGTGGTGGCTAGCCCTATATATAGAGGCCCTGGCCCTCTTCCCAAATATTGAGCGGGAGGGTGCCAACAACGGCCATTTTGAAGGGGAACATCTAGTACAACTTATCCTGACTAAAGTTGGTCTTCGACTGCCAAAGGCCTTGACAATGACACCGTCTTGGGTTCAAGGTGACCTCCATTCTGCCGCTCTGCTGGTCTTGGTCTCGTTGCACTGAAATGGCAACCTTTACTTGACGCCTTGGTACTCCGCGCCTGCGCTTGCCCGCTTCGCACCAAAGAGGAAACAAGGACACTGCACAGGCCGGCGCCTGCCTGGCGCCCGCCTGGTCTCAATCGTCATGGCCTGTGTCATGAGCACCTCGCGAGGTACCCTTGCCTTGATCTCTCAACCTCCTCGCGAGCCTGCCTGGTGAGGCCTCTCCTGAGAAAGCTTCCTGTCGTTCGCCCCGCGAGGGTCTTGAGCTTGAGTCGATGAAGATGGGCCGTACTGGGCCACCACTCGAGCCACGTCGTAGGCCGCAGGCAGGCAAGTCTGGGGACCCCCGTTCCCAGAACGCCGACAGGGTCCTCGGACAGCCGGACTATATACATTGGCTGGACTGTTGAGCTATGAAGATACAAGATAGAAGACTTTGTCGCGTGTCCGTATGGGACTCTCCTTTGCATGGAAGGCAAGCTTGGCGATTTGGATATGAAGATTCCTTTCTATGTAACTGACTCTGTGTAACCCTAGCCCCTTTGGTGTCTACATAAACCGGAGGGTTTAGTCCGTAGGACAACAACAATCATACTCATAGGCTAGCTTCTAGGGTTTAGCCTCCACGATCTCGTGGTAGATCAACTCTTGTAATACTCATATCATCAAGATCAATCAAGCAAGAAGTAGGGTATTACCTCCATCGAGAGGGCCCGAACCTGGGTAAACATTGTGTCCCCCGCCTCCTGTTACCATTAGCCTTAGACGCACAGTTCGGGACCCCCTACCCGAGATCCGCCGGTTTTGACACCGACAGCTACTCCGGCTCTCGCTCCCGCTGCTACTGCTGATGCACCGGCTCTCGCTCGCGCTACGGCTCTATTCTTGTTGTCGGTCGCGATGTTGCATTGCTCTTGCTTTCGTTCGTGTTGATGCTCTACTCTGTTATTGCTATCGGTCGCGTTGCTGTTCCGCTCTTGCTCTTGTTCGTGCTGCTGCTCTTCTCTTGCTCTTACTCACGCTGCTACTGCTGCACGACCTCCGGCAGCTACAGGAGTTGCTGCCTTAGCACTCGCTCACAGTGCTACCGCATGACTGCGCTCTGCTAGTGCATTCCCTGCTCGAGCGTCTGCTGATTTAGATCACTGCTTCTCTGCTACTAGTGCTCGAACGCCCTAAACATCTATTGCAATGCTCTGCTACTAGTTCAATCAGCTTCGACAATAAAATTCAGTTTCGACTGTAAAGTTCAGTTTCCTCAGTTAAGTTCAGAGTGAATAGTACTTACAACATCTATCGGAGCGGCCGTGGCGCAGCTGATGCGTTTTACATCTAGCACTTTTTGGTGATGTATTTTACATCATCTATTGCAGATGATATTAGAGTCCCACTTCAGATTAACGTTGTCTGTCTTGTCATGCTTCAGCCTCGCCCTCGTACACCTCACCGGAGCTGCTCCAATGACGTGACCATCCATCACAGTGGAGCAGTACCCTCGACGTTGTTTCCAGAGGCCTCAGATCTTCTTCCCCGCCTCTAACAATCACACCAGCATCACCATCCTCCACGTCCAACCCACTGATGCTGAGGTCCACAAGGCTATGACAAAGAGGTTGTACACTCGTCGCATCACTTTGTTACTATGCATTCATGTCGATCCCTCAGGGATCCTTTGCTATGGAACTACTATGGTACTAGTATTCGTGCATTTGGTTAGAAGGAGTGGAGCAAAGCAAAACTAGAGGATTTTTTCCTTTGGTGTCTCTTTCAAAGAAAAAATGTAGGAATTTTAATATTCACTTGGATGTCCTTTTCAAATTAATATGCATGTAGAACAAAACTAATTGCATTACTAGCATAATAAGATTCTTATTTTTTTTTCATTTTCACATGGTTTGACTTTAACTTGACCATGTTTCTCCATTCCTGTGTTCTTCCAATTCATGTGAACCAAACACCCAGGTTGACAGAAATCCTATGTTTCCAAGTGCTCTGTTTTGCACGTGCATTCCTATCCTATTCCTGTGTTTTTCCTGTCCCTGCGTTTATAGAATCCTCCAATTCTAAGGGCCCTTACAGATTTACTTCATTTTCATATAGGCGTCAAAGAAAACTCTGTGTGTTATGTCCTGCTCCTGCCGTGTTGTCATCCACCCCACCTGAGGTGCACCATCGACAGAAGCGTTCACTGCAGCAGAGATCCCCCCTGCAGACTTTGTTTCGCCGCCTCAAATCATCTTCCCCATTGCTGGCAGCCACGCAAACTGCATTACCATCATCGACTGGGCAGATGAACCTGAGGACTACACAGTTCCGGTAGAGAGGTCGTAGTCTTTCGTGTTTTCTTATGTTATACATCAGCTATTATTACCTGCTACTTTATCGTTCAAACTTGAGTTTTAAAATGCCAGTGGGTCTCATATCAAGGCAGCAACGAATAGTATCTGTCTATTATCTAGTTCATCTGGGGTCTTCTATGTGGTTCATGTTGGATGGGCAACAAACAGTAGATGATCCATTGCGTATCTTTTTAAACTGAAGCTATAATCTACCTGCTATCATTAGTTTTGGATCTATCCACTTGTTTGCAACCATCAGTCTTGATTTTTGCATGTACCCCTTAGGCCTTACAAAATCTAGCTATTTTTTTATTATGCATGTTAGTTATTGTACACAATCGTACTGAACATGTAGAGAAAAGGAGAAGACCATTGCATGGGAATATAATGTCATGCAGACACCGCTCCATGGTGGGCGAAGTGCCCCCCCCCACCCTCCCGCCATTCCAGATTATATTCCAGAGGAAGATAACTATTCAGATGGGGATTCAAAGGGAGCCAACCACTCCTATTTACCACCTGAGGTGTTTGCTCTAACCTGGCATGCTGATGTTGGTCATATCATGCATATGGCGCCTCGCATTGCTCACATTATACATCTTATATGTCATTAGCTTAGTTTAGATTTTCTTTGTGTGAATGCCACCTGTTTGGTTTGTATATCATACTCCCATCGTTCTTAAATATTTGTCTTTTTAGAGATTTCAACAAATGACTACATACGGAGCAAAATGAGTGAATCTACACTCTAAAATATGTCTATATACATCCACATGTGGTAGTCCATTTGAAATCTCTAAAAAGACAAATATTTAGGAATGGTGGGAGTATATGGGAATTATGCAATGCCATCTTCTTTAGCCAGGCATCATATACGTGAATCATGGAATGCCATCCTGTTTAGACAGTCATCGTATATGTGAATTGTATCGTGCCATATTTTTTTCATAATGTATTCCATTTGTCAACACTGTTTATACATTCATCTACTCTTCCTGTGCATCAGCCATGTGAGTCGGTCATGGGAAAATCTGGAGTGAAAACAAGGTCTTCTAAGCAGTCAGTGCTACATGTCGATGTAGATTTCTTGCTGGTTACAGGTAGCTCCTCAGAGGAGGATTTAGAGACAGATGACCAGTCGTATCCCCCCCCCCCCGCCCGAGGTGCATGCTCTAACTTGACAGGGTTATATTTCTCATATCATGCATATGGTGTCTTGCATTGCCATGCCATCTGCTTAGATTAGACATTCTTTGTGTGAATGCCTCATGTTTGCTTTCTATATCAGATATGTGAATTATGCAATGCCATGTTTTCAGCCAGTTATCATATATGTAAATTATGCACCGCCATGTAGCCAGGCATCATATATGTGAATTATCTCATGCCATCTTTTTTTCATTACGTACTCCATTTGTCGACAATCTGTGTATATTGAACTACTCTTCATGTGTATCAGCCATTTGAGACGGTTATTGAAAAATCAGGAGTGAAAATAAGGTCTTCAAAGCAGGCAATGGTACCTATTGAAGCATATATCTCGATGGTTACAGGGAGCTCCTCAGAGGAGGATTCAGAGATAGATGACCAGTCCTATATCCCACCTGAGGTGTATGCGCTAAGTTGCAATGTTTATATATCTCATATCATGCATATGGTGTCTTGCATTGCTTAGTTTAGACATCATATGCACAATATTGAATTCCATATGCTTAGTTTAGAGATCATACATGCGAGTGCCAGCTGCTTAGTATATGAATCAATTATGTCAATTTTATCATGCCATCCTGTATACTTAGACAACATGTATGTGAATTATTTCATCCCAACCTATTTTAGACATCATATAGTTTTGTCATGTCATCCTGTTTAGATACTCATCATATGTTGAATTATGCCATTATATCATGTTAAGTTTTCCATCATATATCCGAAATTGTGTCATGCTATCCTATTTAGTTAGGCATCATATATGCGAAATTGTGTCATGTTGTCATGTTTGGTTAGACAACATATATGTGAATTACCACATTTGTCTATCATACAATGTCTGTACGTTCAAAAAAAATTCTTGTTTATCAGCCATTTGAATTGGAGGGGGTGATGGCAGTATCTAAGGGAGCAAAAACCCGTTCTTCACAAAGGACAGTGCTACCCGTCGATGCAGATAGAACCATGGTTGTACTGGCCCAAAAACTAGCCCCACCATACATAATCGAGGCTCTTCCAGATTGCACACTTACACCATTGGGCAGACAACCAGCTACAACCCATCTAACTGCAACCCCAGCGAATAGTAACCCACTTCTAGTTGACAAAGCACCATATCCACCACAGAGTACCTCCACACGAGAAGTTCGTAAAGCAACTGTAGTGCCCAAAGCACGAAGACCACCTTAGCTAACCCAAACTCTATGTTTAAAGCAGAAGAGCAATTGTTCTCAGGTCAGATTCCGTAGCTATGGTCCATACTCCTTTGTTGTTCTATCACTGTATTTACTCATACCAACTACTTTCGAATTTGAAGGATCCAATTGAAACTCCAATGGTGTAACAACAGGTATGTTTTAAACCTATTTCTTTAACTGGATTGCTGTTCTAACTTCTTGCTCTATGTTGATTTCAACTTCAGTTCTATAAACAGTTATGTTCTCATGTGATGCACATTACAAGTGTTGCCAATGTTGTGTAGTTTCTCACACTTATATTCTGTCTATGTTGCTGTGCCTTAAAAATATATGAGTTGAATTGTGTCTCTATCTTGATTAGGCAACATAAACTAGAATGATATGGACAATACAATGACCATAGTACATAGATATATGTTTGTTTCATGTTGTTATCCTGTCCACCTTACTACTGAACCGGTTTACCAAAATGAGTTTCGTATACTACATGCTAAACTTGTGATGTGTCTACTTGTTTCTCTTGTAGTATGCAAACAGAATATTGGAGAAGAGCATCCCACTATGCAATGGTAGAGAAAGTAATGCAGGTAAGGTTCAAGATAGTGAGACAGCCCTGTTGGTCTCCAAGAAAGGTGATAAAATGATCTTGTAGATAGTGAGAAAACCCCACAGTCATGCATTGATGTAGTGCTCGAGTTACTGGCCAGTACCGCTGGCACAAGCTCTTCAAACTCGCTGCCTAAATAACTTCGGCTTCTTCAGTCTCAGCTACATTCTAAAAGGCATCAGTCAGCTGTGTTGCGGCAAGAAGCCGAAGGACTGAGGAAGTCCTAGAAGAATTCACATGCATACTTTCTTGTGCAATAGCAAGCGCTGGAGGATTTAAGCACCAAACAAGAGAAAGTTAATAAGCTTGCTAAGCATCTTGCCAACATTATGGGTACCCAGGATATTGTTTCTTGAGCTCTTCTAAAGTGGTTTCAGTTCTGGACTTGTTTTGCTATGGCGTTTATATGCTGCTTTGTTCCCTATATTTGCACTGGTGGCGAACTTTGATGCTTAGTGGATGTAATATGTGTAATAGCCGTGATAGCCTAGCGCAAGTTGCTTGCTTATTTATTTCCTTGTTGTCTTGTTTATTTGTTTGCTTGTACTGAGTGTAGTTCTTTTTCTGCGGTTTGCTAGTGGCCGCAATAACCTATTTTTTAAAACTAGGCCACAATAACGATGGGTTGCATATTTATTGTAGTGACACTAGGCCTCCTACGGGCCGTAGAAACAATGGGCCTTCTATGGGCCATAGAAACAATGGGCCTTCTACGGGCCGTAGACACAATGGGCCTTCTATGGGCCGTATCATCAATGGGCCTTATATGGGCCATATGATCGATTGGCCAAACATGGGCCAATAACAGATCGCATTATGGTCATTAACGGGCTAGAGTTGGAATCGTCCGTTCATGGGCCAACCATAATGGGCTGTCGTTAATAGGACATATTTGATGACGCTATGAAAACGGCCCAATGTATTAACGGGCCACAAACGGGCCGACTATAACAACGGGCTGAATTTGGCCCACAAGCAGAAAATGACAGTAATGGGTCGTAAGTAACCGAATGCTGGAAATGAGCCCAAGAATAAATGGGCCCTGAGAAGGCCGAAAGATAACATGGGCTGGAAACGGCCCAATGGAATAATGGGCCGTTAATGGGTATAAAGTGATACACTGTTCATTACAGGTCAGTTTCACCACGGGCCGTTAATGGGCCAAGAGTTACAAAGGGCCGCATATGGGCTGAAAGACATCATGGGCCATACATGGACCAGAAGTTAAAACGGGCTGGAATCATATTGGACAGCCCAGATGCCGCTACTGGGCCTAATTCGGATAGGTCTTAACGGGCCCTGGGTTTGCGGTTTGTAAATGGATTGTATGCGAACAGGCATTTAACAGGCTTTCCGTGGGCCGACCCTCCACCTTTTGACCAAGTCAAACAGGCCGGCCTTTTCATAGGAATGGGCTTCTGTTGGGCCGTAGCACGTGTCGATGTATCATAGGCGCCTTCGGTCCAATGAGTGGATGACATCTATCCCAACGGTGAGCGGCACGTGTTTCCTCCAGCCAATGATGATTTTACACATGGAAAATCCCCATTGGTCCGGACTGTTAATGGGTTATCGGATCCAAAACCGGACCCGATAGCTTAACGGTGTTCTGTTACGGTGGATGCCACATGTCGGTCACCCTTGAAGAAAGCACTTCTGTGACGCGTGATTTATCGACATGGAAGTGGACACTTCTGTGATGATAATTTTGGTAATGGCATGGAACGCTTCTACGACAACACAGGTATGACTATCTTGATTCTGTCATAAAATCGTCATGGATGTACATGCATGACAGAAAATGTGACCTAGTGTGACAAACATGAATCATCATGAAAGTGTATTTTTTTGTAGTGATAGATTTGCAAAATAACTATCAATACTAAGTTCATGATAAATTAAAGTTTAATTAATCATATTACTTAAGAACTCCCACTTAGATAGACATCCCTCTAGTCATCTAAATTATCACGTGATCCAAATCAATTAAACCATGTCCGATCATCACATGAGATGGAGTAGTTTTCAATGGTGAACATCACTATGTTGATCATATCTACTATATGATTCGTGTTCGACCTTTCGGTCTCAGTGTTCCGAGGCCATATCTGCATATGCTAGGCTCGTCAAGTTTAACCCGAGTATTCTGCTTGTGCAAAATTGGCTTGCAACCGTTGTATGTGAACGTAGAGCTTATCACACCCGATCATCACGTGGTGTCTCGGCACGACGAAATCTAGCAACGGTGCATACTCAGGGTGAGCACTTATACCTTGAAATTTAGTAAGGGATCATCTTTTAATGCTACCGCCATACTAAGCAAAATAAGATGCATAAAAGATAAACATCACATGCAATCAAAATATGTGACATGATATGGCCATCATCATCTTGTGCTCATGATCTCCATCACCGAAGCATCGTCATTATCTCCATCGTCACCGGCGTAACACCTTGGTCTCCATCGTAGCATCATTGTCGTCTCGCCAACTATTGCTTCTATGACTATCGCTACCGCTTAGTGATAAAGTAAAACAATTACATGGCGATTGCATTGCATACAATAAAGAGACAACCATATGGCTCCTGCTAGTTGTCGATAACTTTGTTACGAAACATGATCATCTCATACAACAATTTATATCACATCATGTCTTGACCATATGACATCACAACAAGCCCTGCAAAAACAAGTTAGACGTCATCTACTTTGTTGTTGCAAATTTTACGTGGCTACTACGGGCTTCTAGCAAGAACCGTTCTTACCTACACATCAAAACCACAACAATTTTTCGTCAAGTGTGTTGTTTTAACCTTCAACAAGGACCGGCCATAGTCAAACTCGATTCAACTAAAGTTGGAGAAACATTCCCCCGCCAACCACCTATGTGCAAAAGCAAGTCGATAGAACCAGTCTCATGAACGCGGTCATGTAATGTCGGTTCGAGCCGCTTCATCCAACAATACCGCTGAATCAAAGTAAGACGTTGGTGGTAAGCAGTATGACTATTATCGCCCACAACTCTTTGTGTTCTACTCGTGCATAAAATATCTACGCATAGACCTGGCTCGGATGCCACTGTTGGGGAACGCTGTAATTTCAAAAAAAATCCTATGATCACGCAAGATCTATCTAGGAGACGCATAGCAACAAGAGGGGAGAGTGAGTCCACATAGCCTCGTAGACCGAAAGCGGAAGCGTTTAGTAACGCGGTTGATGTAGTCAAACTTCTTCGCAATCCAACCGATCCAAGTACCGAACGTACGACACCTCCGCGTTCAGCACATGTTCAGCTTGATGACGTTCCTCATGCTCTTGATCCAGTTGAGGACGAGGGTGAGTTCCATCAGCACGACGGCGTGGCGACGGTGATGATGATGTTACTGGCGCATGGCCTCGCCTAAGCACTACGATGGTATGATCGAGATGTGTAACTATGGAGGGGGGCACCGCACACGGTTAAGAGAAACTTGTGTGTTCTAGGGTCCCCCTGCCCCCGTATATAAAGGAGGGAGGGGGAGGTTGGCCGTCCCTAGGGGGCGCGCCCAAGGAGAGGGAGTCCTACTAGGGCTACTAATCCTAGTAGGATTCCTCCACAAGGAAGAGAGGGGGAAGGAAGGAGAGGGAGAGGGAGTAGGAAAGGGGGAGCCCCCCTTCCCTTGTCCAATTCGGACTGCTAAGGTGGGGGGAGCGGCCTGCCCTGGCGGCCCTCATCTCTATCCACTAAAGCCCATGGTGGTCCATTAGTTCCCCCGGGGTTCCGGTAACCCCTCCGGCACTCCATTTTTACCCGAAACCTCCCGGAACACTTCCGGTGTCCGAATAACATGGTCCAATATGTCAATCTTTATGTCTCGACCATTTCGAGACTCCTCGTCACGTCCATGATCTCATCCGGGACTCCGAACAAACTTAGGTCATCGAAACACATAACTCATAATACAAATCGTCATCGAACATTAAGCGCGCGGACCCTACGGGTTCGAGAACTATGTAGACATGATCGAGACACATCTCCGATAAATAATCAATAGCCGAACCTAGATGCTCATATTGTCTCCTACATATTCTATGAAGATCTTTATCGGTCAAACCGCATAACAACATACGTTGTTCCCTTTGTCATCGGTATGTTACTTGCCCAGATTCGATCGTCAGTATCATCATAACTAGTTCAATCTCATTACCGACAAGTCTCTTTACTCATTCATTAATACTTCATCCCGCAACTAACTCATTAGTCACATTGCTTTCAAGGCTTATAGTGATGAGCATTACCGAGAGGGCCCAGAGATACCTTTCCGAAACACGGAGTGACAAATCCTAATATCGATCTATGCCAACCCAACAAATACCTTCAGAGACACCTGTAGAGCATCTTTATAATCACCCATTTACGTTGTGATGTTTGATAGCACAGAAAGTGTTCCTCCGGTGTTTGGGAGTTGCATAATCTCGTAGTTTGAGGAACATCTATAAGTCATGAAGAAAGTAGTAAAACTGTAACGATCATAATGCTAAGCTAACGGATGGGTCATGTCCATCACATTATTCTCCTAATGATGTGATCTCGTTCATCAAATTAGAACACATGTCTATGGTTAGGAAACATAACCATCTTTTATTAACGAGCTAGTCAAGTAGAGGCATACTAGGGACACTATGTTTTGTCTATGTATTCACACATGTACTAAGTTTCCGGTTAATACAATTCTAGCATGAATAATAAACATTTATCATGAAATAAGGAAGTAAATAATAACTTTATTATTGCCTCTAGGGCATATTTCCTTCAAATAGATCTTGTCTACATCATGCCATCGTTCTTATTGCATTACTCTGTTTCTCCATGAACTAAATATACTAGATGCATGCTGGATAGCGGTCGATGTGTGGAGTAATAGTAGTAGATGCAGGCAGGAGTCGGTCTACTAATCTTGGACATGATGCCTATATAATGATCATTTCCTGGATATCGTCATGATTATTTGAAGTTCTATCAATTGCCCAACAGTAATTTGTTTACCCACCGTATGCTATTTTTCTTGAGAGAAGCCACTAGTGAAATCTACGGCCCCCGGGTCTCTTCTTAATCATATTTGCCTTTGCGATCTATTTTTGTTTGCTTTTATTTTCAGATCTATTAATCCAAAAATACCAAAATACCTTACTGAAATTTTATTCATTTATTTTATCTCGCGTTTCCGCGAGATCTATTTATCCAGTCTACTACAACTTTACCTATCTTTTTACCCATGAGGGATTGACAACTCCTCTCTTACGTCGGGTTGCAAGTATTTGTTCTTTATGTGCAGGTGCTATTTGCGTGGTGTTGTGCGATCCTCCTACTGGTTCGATAACCTTGGTCTCATCACTGAGAGAAATACCTATCATTGTTGTGTTGCATCATCCCTTCCTCTTTAGGGAAATATCGACGTATTTCAAGCAAACATCAAAAGGAATTTTTGGCACCGTTGCCAGGGAGACATCATCAACATCTACCAGGTTCCTAATCACAAATCTCATATCCTTGCAATTTACATTATTTGCCTCTCGTTTTCCTCTACCTCGCTTCACAAAAAATTGCCATTTTATTCGCCCTCTTTTTCGTTCACCGTTTTTCTTGTCAGATCTGTTTTTGAGTGCAATCTTGTTGCGTAGTCACCGTGACTCAAGAGAACTCCAAGTTGTGTGATTTCTCCAATACCAACAACAATGATTTTTTAGCACTCTGGTTGCTCCTCTCGCCACTAGTGCGGAGTCTTGTGATATTAATGCCGCTTTGCTGAATCTTGTTATGGAAGATCAATTTTCCGGTACTCCTAATGAAGATGTCGTGTCCCGTCTTAACACATTAGTGGAATTATGCGATATGCAAAAGACAAAAGATGTGGACAATGATATTGTGAATTTGAAATTAATCCCGTTTTCTTTGCGAGATCGTGCAAAAATTTGGTTTTATTCTTTACCTCGCAATAGTATCAATTCTTGGGATAAGTGCAAAGATGCCTTATTACTAAGTATTTCCCGCCCGCAAAAAGTATTTCCCTTAGAACCCAGATCATGAATTTCAAGCAACTTGAACATGAGCATGTTGCACAATTTTGGGAAAGTATGAAATTGATGCTAAGGAATTTGCCAACTCATGGGTTAAATCTTTGGATGATCATACAAAAACATTATGCGGGATTGAATTTTGTTTCTAGAAATCTTTTAGATTCCGCCGCGGGTTGTACTTTTTTGGAAATTACTTTGGGTGAAGCTACTAAATTGCTAGACAATATTATGTCAAATTATTCACAATGCCGTACCATAAGAGCTCCTACTAGTAAAAGAGTTAATTCGGTTGAAGAAATATCTTCTTTGAGTGAAAAAGTTGATGCTCTTATGAAATTGGCTGCTAATAAAAGTGCTCCTATTGACTTTAATGATGTGCCTTTGTCTAGTTTGATTAAGCAAAATAGTGATTCCATAGATGTGAATTTTATCTCGTGAAACAATTTTAATAACAATGCTTATAGAGGTAATTTTAATCCTAGGCCTTTTCGTAGTAATTCCTCTAATAATTCTGGTGGTTCCTATGTAATAACAGTAGAAAAATTAAAATTGATGATAAAGGGACTAGAGAAGAGTCAACTTTAGTTAGAAGGTGTCGCGATAATTCGGAGGGTGAAAATCTTGTTGAGAAAATTGACAAAAGTGAGTTTGAAGAGGTCAAGACTTTAACTAGTGATGTGCCCAGTCTTTTGAATTACAAAGACTTTAATTATGATAGTTTCTCTTTGATTGATTGTATTTCTTTGTTGCAATCCATGATTAATTCACCCCATGCTTATGAACAAAATAAAGAGTTTACTAAACATATTGTTGATGCTATGATGAAAGCTTTAAAAGAAAAGTTGGAATTAGAAGTTTCAATTCCTAGAAAATTGCATGATGAATGGGAACCTACTATCAAAGTCAAGATTAAAAATTATGAGTGTTTAGCTTTATGTGACTTGGGTGCTATTGTTTCTATAATTCCAAAATCTTCATGTGATGTGCTTGGTCTTACCGATATTGAAGAATGTTCTTTAAATTTGCACTTGGCGGATTCTACTATTAAAAAGCCTATGGGAAGAATTAATGATGTTATTATTCTTGCAAATAGGAATTTTGTGCCCACATATTTTATTGTTCCTGATATTGATTGCAATCCTTCTTGTCCAATTATTCTTGGTAGACCGTTTTTACGTACTATTGGTGCCGTGATTGATATGAAAGAAGGCAATACTAAATTTCAAGTCCCACTAAGGAAGGGTATGGAACACTTCCCTAGAACTAGAATTAAGCCACCATATGAATCAATCATGAGGTCATCATATGGGTCTAGAAGCAAAGATGATAATACTTAGATCCTTCGCATTATGCCTAGCTAGGGGCGTAAAACGATAGCGCTTGTTGGAGGCAACCCAACTTGTATCTTTTTGCTTTTTAGTTTTCTTGCTGTTTCAGTAAAATACCCAATTACGCCTCTGATTAGATATGTTTTGTGGTTTAAATTAGTTTGTGCCAAGCAAAGCCTTTGGGATGATTTGGATGATAGTTGATTCGATCTTGCTGAAAAACAGAAACTTTTGCGCTCAGAAAAAAATCCCATTTTAACAGAAGAGTGCTTTTGAGTTGATTATTTTTGCAAAAGATTAATATACAAATTACCCGCGTGCTCCTAATTTTTCAGAATTTTTGGATTTACAGAAGTATACAAAGTTCCCTGATTACTACAGACTGTTCTGTTTTTTGATAGATTCTGTTTTCGTTGTGTTATGTGCTTGTTTTGATGATTCTATGATTTTCTTTGAAGAGTTTTTGCCATGGAAAAGTTAAAATACAGTAGATATAATATAAAAAAATATGAATGGGTTTGCAACAGTACTTAGAGTAGTGATTTGCTTTCTTATACTAACGGATCTCACGAAGGTTTTGTTGAGTTTTGTGTGATTGAAGTTTTCAAGTTTTGGGTGAGATTGCGATGGATGAAGGAATAAGGATTAGCAAAAGCCTAAGCTTGGGGATGTCCGACCCACCCCAAGATAAAATTCAATAAGTATCAACCAACTAAGCTTGGGGATGCCCCGAGTGGCATCCACTCTTTCTTCTAACAACCATCGGTATTTTACTTGGAGCTATATTTTTATTCGTCACATATTATGAGTTTTACTTGGAGTGTCTTGTATGATATGAGTCTTTGCTTGTTTTTCTTTGTGTTTTAAGTCATCTATCCTTGCTGGACACACCTAGTTGAGGTAGCCAAAATTATGCTATGACTTGTTAGAATTGCTCTCTATGCTTCACTTAAATCTTTATGAGCTGTGGAATTGCTCTAGTCCTTCACTTATATCTTTTTGAGCACGGTGTGCTTTACTATTTTTGAAGAATTCTCTCATGCTTCACTTAGATTTATTTGAGAGTTGGTAATATTTTTATGAAATTCTCTCTTGCTTCACTTAAATTATTGAGAGAAGAAAAAATTTCATGCTCGTGTTCTTCACTTAAATTTGTTTGAGCTATCAAAAGCAACATATGAAATTAGTCCCAAAGTGATAGATATCCAAGAGGGATATAATAAAAACTTTCATGAAGATCATTGGACAAAATAAACTTGATTCTTTGTAATAGTTTCGTGATATGATAATAGTGATATGTGAGTCATGTTGATGAGTAATTATGCTTTAGTAAGAATATTGGTGTTAAGGTTTGTGATTCCCTATGCAAGCATGAAAGTCAATAGTATGCAATGAAATTACAACCTACTTGTGGTGCATTATTCGGTGTTAGTTATGCTTAGTGCTCGCTTATGAGATTTTTTGTTTCTTGGTTGGATGCTTCCCAATCTTTTGCTAGCCTTCATTTGCACTAAGTATGATCACTACTTGTGCATCCAAAGTCCTTTAAACCAGTTTTGCCACATGAGTCCACTATACCTACCTATATGCGGTATTTCCAGGCCGTTATAAGAAAATTTGTATGTGCCATCTCTAATTTTCAAAATAATTTTTTCTTTTGTGTGCTCGTACCGCTGATCAAACGGTAGGGGTGGCTGGTATATTTCCATGCTAGATATGTTATTCATGAGATGAGTGTTTATTCACTTGTCCTTGCACGACAGTATGGCAAAGGTATTAGGGATGCCTATTCCCGAAATGAAAAATGAATTTAATTTATGTTGTCAAATAATAAATTCCTTGGAAAGTGTTGGTATGGAGGGCACCCGTGGATATGGTTTTCCATGGAAAGTGAAAGTATGGTGGAAAATGGAATAAACTTTATTTATTTTTGTTTGGGAACCGCCTATGATATATCTAGCATGGAAATTATTGGGAACTACTCGATCATTTTCATTGACAGGAAAAGCATGCCACCCAAAATGTTTTATCTCTACATTTTTCCCTTTGAGCTCTGGAACATGTAAAAATCCCTACTTCCCTCTGCGAAGGGACTTTCTTTTACTTTATGCAATTTTTTTTACTTGAGTCTCCATCTTCTCTTATAAAGCACCAACTAAGAGGCACTATGATCGTATTGAGCATTGGGTGTAGCTAATATGCAAGTGTGTTTCATGAATGGATCAATGATTGAGCATAATAGGCTAGGGATAATTTGCTTTAGCGTTGATATTTTGAAAGACATGGTTGCTTGTTGATATGCTTGAGTATTAAAGTCTTCATGTCAAAACTAGACTATTGCTTTGAACCATATAAAAGTCCAAATGTCCATGCTACAAAGAAAGGAATATGTGATGAACATGTTAGGCAACATTCCACATCAAAAAATCTATTTTTATCATATACCTACTTGAGAACGAGCAGGAATTAAGCTTGGGGATCCTGATACGTCTCCAATGTATCTATAATTTTTTATTGTTCCATGTTGTTATATTATCATTCTTCGATGTTTACAATCATTTTTGTAGCAACTTTATATCATTTTTTGGGACTAACCTATTGATATAGTGCCAAGTGTCAGTTGTTGTTTTCTGCTTGTTTTTTACATCGCGGGAAATCAATATCAAACAGATTCCAAATGCAGCGAAACTTTTTGTGGATTTTTTTTTGGACCAGAAGACATCCAGTGGACCAAAGAAGTATAGAAGAGGGGGGCCGAGGTGAGCACAATACACCTGGGTGCGCCCTGGTGGGTTGTGCCCACCTCGGTGGCCTCCTGCACCGCCTCTTTGCTCTATAAATACCCCAATATTCCAGAAACCCTAGGGGAGTCTACGAAAATCAATTTGAGCCGCTGCAAGTTCTAGAACAACCAGATCCAATCTATACACCATCACAAAGGGGTTCATCATCCTCATTGGTACCTCTCCGATGATGCGTAAGTAGTTCATTGTAGACCTACGGGAACGTAGTTAGTAGCTAGATGGCTTCCTTTCTCTCTCTCTCTCTCTCTCTCTCTCTCTCTCTCTCTCTCTCTCTTGGTTCTCAATACAATGGTCTCTTGGAGATATATTTGTTGTAACTCTTTTTGTGGTGTTTTTGTTGGAATTCGATGAACTTTAAGTTTATGATCAGATCTATGTTTTTATCCATGAAAGTTATTTGAGTCTCTTTGATCTCTTATATGCATGATTACTTATAGCCTCGTATTTCTTCTTCGAATCTTTGGTTTAGTTAGGCCAACTAGATCGATTTTTCTTGCCATGGGAAGAGGTTCATTGTGATGGCTTTGATCTTACGGTGCTTGATCCCAGTGACAGAAGAGGAACCGACACGTATGTATAATTGCTATTTAGGATAACAAGATGGGGTCTATTTCTACATAAATAGATCTTGTCTACATCATGTCATCATTCTATTGCATTACTCTGTTTCTCCAAGAACTTAATACACTAGATGCATGCTGGATAGCGGTCGATGTGTGGAGTAATAGTAGTAGATGCAGACAGGAGTTGGTCTACTAATCTTGGACGTGATGCCTATATAATGATCATTGCTTGTATGTCGTCATGATTATTTGAAGTTCTATCAATTGCCCAACAGTAATTTGTTTACCCATTGTATGCTATTTTTCTCGAGAGAAGCCACTAGTGAAATCTACGGCCCCAAGGTCTCTTCTTAATCATATTTGCCTTCGCGATCTATTTTTATTTTCTTTTATTTTCAAATCTATTCGTCCAAAAATACAAAAATACATTGCTGCAATTTTTATCTCGCGTTTCCACGAGATCTATTTATCCAATCTACTACAGTTTTACCTATCTTTTTACCCGTGAGGGATTGACAACCCCTCTCTTACGTCGGTTGCAAGTATTTGTTCTTTGTGTGTAGAAGTTTTTTACGTTGTGTTGCGTGGTTCTCCTACTGGTTCGATAACCTTGGTCTCATCACTGAGGGAAATACCTACCATTGATGTGCTGCATCATCCCTTCCTCTTTGGGGAAATACCGACATGTTTTAAGCAAGCATCAGGGATGGGGAGTGGTTTTGTCTGCAGGCAGGGGAGTTGTTTTTTCTACGGGACCGGGGGAGTGTGAATTTGGCTAGGCTGTACCTTTGCTCTCTGCCTCTCCGGTGGGAATTTTGTTGGGCTAGGGCGTGAGCTACTTATTTCGGGCTACTCGGGTATCGTGGCCTTTTACCCGAATTACCCGAATTTAATTCGGGTTTTGCTATTTGTTACCTGATTTGGTGTTTGGGTTATGCAGGTTCAGGTTTTTCGGGTTCGGGTTCGGGTTCGAGTTTGGGTACCGGGTTTTATGCCCGGCGTGAGGTAAGCTTGTGCAGTTCCAAGCAACGCGTGGTATCTGATTCTACATGCGAAGCGGAGTACATAGCTGCATTGGAGGCAGCGAAGGAAGGTGTCTGGATGAAGCAGTTCATGATAGATCTTGGTGTTGTGCCCAGTGTACTGGACCCAATGACTCTGTTCTGTGACAACACTAGTGCCATTGCTCTGGCCAAGGAACCAAGGTTTCACAAGAGGACCAGACACATAAAGTGATGCTTGAATTCTATCTATGATGCGATCAAGGAGGAGGACATAAAGATTTGCAAAGTACATACGGATCTGAATGTTGCAGATCTGTTGACTAAACCTCTTCCACGAGAAAAACATGATAAACACCAAAACTTTATGGGTGTTAGATTCATTACATTGTAATACTAGATTATTGAGTCTAGGGCAAGTGGGAGACTGTTGGAAATATGCCCTAGAGGCAATAATAAAGTGGTTATTATTATATTTCCTTGTTCATGATAATCGTTTTATTATCCATGCTATAGTTGTATTGACTGGAAACTCAAATACATGTGTGGATACATAGACAACAACATGTCCCTAGTGAGCCTCTATCGGACTAGCTTGTTTATCAAAGATGCTATGCTTTCCTGGCCATAGACATGAGTTGATCATTTGATAACGAGATCACATCATTAGGAGAATGATGTGATGGACAAGACCCAAACTATAAAGGTGGTGACGGACAAGACCCAAACTATAAACATAGCATATGATCGTGTCAAGTTTATTGCTCTCGTTTTCTACATGTCAAGTATCTGTTCCTATGACCATGAGATCATGCAAGTCACTGACACCAGAGGAGTACCTTGTGTGTATCAAACATTGCAACGTAACTGGGTAATTATAAATATGCTCTATAGGTATCTCCGAGGGTGTCTGTTTAGTTGGCATGGATCAAGACTAGGATTTGTCACTCCGTATGACAGAGATGTATCTTGGGGCCAACTCGGTAATACAGCATCACAATGATCTTGCAAGCAATGTGACTAAAGAGTTAGCCATGGGATCTTGTATTAAGGAACGAGTAAATAGACTTGACGGTAACGAGATTGAACTAGGTATGGAGATACTGACGATCGAATCTCGGGCAAGTAACATACCGATGGATAAAGGGAACTGCATACGGGATTAGCCGAATCCTTGGCATCGAGGTTCGACCGATAAAGATCTTCGTAGAATATGTAGGAACCAATATGGACATTCAGGTTCCGATATTGGTTATTGACCATAGAGGTGTATCGGTCATGTCTGCATAGTTCTCGAAACCGCATGATCTACACACTTAACGTTTGGTGACGATCTAATTATAGTTGAGTTATTGTATTGGTGATTGAAGGTTGTTCAGAGTCCCGGATGAGATCCCAAACATGACGAGAAATTCTGGAATTGTCGGGAGGTGAAGATTGATATATAGGACGAAGGGAAACAGATTTTGTAAGTGTTCTGGAAGGTACCGGGTTATCGCCGGAAGACCGAAAAGGGTTTTGGGAGGCCCGACAAGTGTTGGGGGCCTCATTGGCCAAGGGAAAGTGGGCGCACCAGCCCACAAGGGGCTGGGCGCCACCCAATCCCCAACCCACTCGGCCAAGGGGTGGGGAGCCCACCTAGGGGGCAGCCACCCTAGGATTTCCCTAGGCGGCGACCCATCTGGTGGCCGCCGGCCCCCCTAGGGGAAACCCTACGGCCCCCTCCTCCCTTTCCCCAATATATAGCCGCAACCATCATTGCCACGGCGCTGCCCTTCCTCTCCCTCATTGTCCATCTTCTTCTCCGCTTGGCTTGGTTAAGCCTTGCTGAGATTTCTCCACCACCGCCGCCACCACGCATCATGATGTCGGAGAACTCGAGCTACTACTTCAACATCGCTCGCTGGATCAAGGAGGTGAAGGCGTCATCAAGCCGCACGTGTGCTAAACACGGAGGTGCCATCCGTTCAGGACTTGGATCGGGAGTTCATGGACAGATCGTGATGGGATCGCGAAGAGGTTCGACTACATCAACCACATTTCTTAACGCTTCCTCTTAGCGATCTACAAGGGTATGTGGATCCAATCTCTCCTCTAGTAGATGTTCATCTCCTAGATCGATCTTGGTGGGCGTAGGAAAAAAATGTTTCCCATGCAACATTCCCCGACACGCACTGCCTCCGGCGAGGCAGTGACGGCACACCTACCACCGGATCCATTTGCCATTTGGGCAGACGCAATGGATTCCCGACAGAAGCAGTCCGAGCGCTGCCGGGCACGGGTTTCCTCCCGAGAGCGGTGAAGCGCAAGTTGGACGACCATCTCCTCCTCGGGGCCGCGTGGGATGAGCTCGGGGTCGGTGGGTCTGGAGGTTAAGGACTCGGATCCAACATGCCGGAGACGGCCGAAAATCGCCGGAGGTGAGCTTGGGTGGCGGAGGGAGTGGAGGGGAGTGGAGTGTGAAGTGGCTAGGGTTTGTTCCGGTGAGCCGATAGGAATGAATATATATGGGGTTGGTTGGGCCAGTGTGGGTCGGGTACGACGTGGCGGGCGCGCTCCGGCGAATATGTGGGGTACCGATCAGGCCGAGCGTTTGAGGCCCGTTTGACGCGCTTGGTTGGGTGGAAATTTCGTGACCGTGCGGGCCGCTCGGGCGTTTGAGGCCGGTTTGGGGCACCCGGTTGTAGATGCTCTTAGTTTTGCTAAGTCTCGGTCCATCGAGATTTGATTATGACTCACTCAATGCTATATTCGTTTGATCTTGCATGAGTACTAGTATGTCACTTAACTGAGACCTAGTCACACTATATTAGTATTTGCTATTGTAACATCAACCGGAGGTCATTCTCGTCTAAGCCGATTAAAAATGATTCATTTCTTTTTTTTTCTTTGCGGAGGAAAAAAAGTTTTATTAGACCAGGGTCTTTTTCGGTGCAGCATCAGCCAACAAGATGTGCGACTTGATCGCTTTTATAATTTTTGGGTCGCGGCGGCTTACTTCGCCGGCCGGCCGGTGCAGTGCAAATCAATACAAGATGAGACGTCGATGGCAAAGGCGGGTGCATGCATGCCTGCAACAAATCGCCCAAAAAACCATGCAAGGATCATGATCGCGGCCGAAAGAGCGCTCAGAGTCCACACCACCGATCGGGATACATCTCGTGGCAGTGGGGGCGCCGGCGGATATCTGATCGTGACTTAATGTAACCTCACGCGGAGCAGTAACCATCAGGGTTGACAATACATGGAAACAAGATAGTATGCAACACTAGCTGTCTGTCCAGCTTCTCTCACGCCTCCTCAGCAAAAGGACGAACTCGATCCTCTCATGATTTCATCAATCATCGGAAAATGAGTTGTAATATATGCAGCCAGCATCGTGGAGCAGTGACAGCATGGCGAGCAAAACCCATATCCCAAACCTCAGTGACCAACCATATATGTATGTTGCAAATCAGTTCACGTGAAAAAAATAACTGAAGAAAATGCAAGCAGATCGAGGAAGATATCATCATTATATGCATGTGTGCTTCTGTGGGGCAAGGCACTGGGCACCTTGCTGTCTTGATGAGTATATTACAGTGACAGATGGAGATAACAATGCCTCCAGAAAACATTACTAGCTCATGATGCCGCCCGTGCAAATGGATATAATTGATAATAACCTTTTACCACATGCTTTAAAGAGTGCTGATAAGGCCCATCACCTCTGCTTGCCAGTGGCAGAGCAATTGGTTGTGGTAGCTTTCGGCATGTGTATGCAGATTATGATGCATATCCATTGTTTTGGGTACCGCTCGAAATTTCGCGATCCCGAGCGGTTACCGCGTTTACCGCTACCCCACGGAAAACACTCATACCAAGCAAAAAAAATCGAGTTTTTTTGAAATTTGAATTCAAACGATCACTCTGCTGTTAAATAAGCGGCATCTCTCATGTAGCAACAGCGCTCACACTGGCATAGTGGCAAAGGCTTGCTTTGTGGAGCTGCATGTTGCGGTTCGAGTCTTACCTTCCACACTTTTTCTTTCTTTTTTAGAATGCGAAAGTAAAAAACTAACAGAGTTGAAAATTTTTGGAGCCGCAGGAGTCAAACTCGAAATCTCTGACCAAGCGGCATCGGTGGGTGCGTGTGTTGAGCCACTACGCTAGGAGAAAGACTGTGATATTATAAAGTTAAAAGTTTATCTATATCAACTTTGAAATATTTGAATTCAAAATTTGATTTTGAATTTCGTCCGAATTTTTTCCGGTATTTCGTGGTTACCGTGGGAACCGTGAATTTCGGTGCCCCTCGAGAAAAAAGCCTCGCTTGGGATCCAAAACCTTGTGCATATCTAGCCATCCACGTCAATGAACTGGCAGCTCCCTCCCTGATTCGTCGTCATTACATAATCTTTTGGCACAAGATCATATTCGCGACAATTATTTAAAAATTCAAGGCCCTACAGCCACGAGTTGTTGTTGTAAAACAAAACAAAATCTTCTTTCATGCGTCCCGATCGAAAGGTCGTTTTCCATGCCCAGAAAGATAAATGGAATCTTGATTTGCTTTACTTTCGCTCGCGCGCTGTTCTTTTTCATTTTCGTTGCAGCTTCACGCATTTGACACAGGAGAAAGTAAATAAATGCAAAGCCTATTTTTTTTCCCGACGTGAGGCGAGCGATGGAGGGCGCGACGCTGTCATCAACCTGGCCGTCACTCGCCTCGGCACCATGCTACGGACGGAACGGCGGTGGCTCCAGGTGAAACAAATCGAACAGCCTGCGCGCCCTGTCCGTCGCTTTTGAGCGGCGCGTCCGGCCGGCCGGACGCCGGTGTGTGCTGTCTCCCGGCGTCGGCGAGTGGGCGCACGTCGCGAGCGAGCAGCCACATCTCACAGGAACGGGCACGGGGGACGACGGCGACGGCTGTGGCGTCGTGTCGTGATGGATGGGGCCCAATCGAGGGATGGTCACGTATGCGCGCCTACGCACGGCCGGCCGGGCGTCGCTCCCGTCCCTGTGCCGCCGTACGTGCGATCGACGCCGACATGCTTCTGAATAGCGAGATGCATCCACTCGCGCGCGAGATGCGCGCGTCTGCTGTCGTGCATGCACGGAGATTTTGTTGTGTTGCTGCACTTGCGGGGTGCGGAGAGGTAAGCGCGGGGCCGACGGGATGATCGGGCATCGACCGTCGACGAGGTTCAGCGTACCAAAGCTAGGCCGCTACGGTACCAGCCGCGCCGACGACATGGCGTGGGAACAAAACAAATGCGGAACGAGACACCGAGCGCGTAGTGTGCCTGCGCAGAGCTAAGAGTATCTCTGGCAGATCCCGCAAATTGTTTTCAGAGCGCGCCGCTCCAGCAACAATTTCCGCAAACGCATCCCGCAAATATTAAGTGTTTGCGAAAACCGCTGTTGAAGCACTCGCCGCACCGCAATTTTTTCATAAAACATTAAAGGACTGTGCTAACCACCAGTCGACTGATGGTTAGCAACAGATCTGCACGATCTTCGATCGATGCTTCCGCTCGTCCCGCGTCGTTCCTCCCGCGTTCACTGATTTTTTTTTCTTTTCTCAAAAACCGTAGTAAATTGCTAATGATTTTTTTCTGGTTTTTCGCTGCATAATATGAAAAGAAAATAAAAGTGCTTGGTTGAGGATTCAAACCCAGATCTATGTAATACCTATCGAGCCTAATAACCAACTAAGCCACCTTTTGTTGTTGTCTATTGTAGAATGACAATGTTATTTGAACCTTTCTTATTTCTGCCATATCAAAAGAAAAAATAAAGTTTATCTTGGTAACTTTGGCAATGACCAGCGTGATAACTATGGTCTGAATAACATGATAACTATACCATGATAAGGCTGGTAACTACAGTACAAAAAGGTTAAAAGCATGGGAAAGTCGGAGTCGACTAACTTCCAGTCGTTCTGTTTTTAGGATCAGATGAGGGTAACAAAAAATAATGCAAATTAGGAGAAATAAGTCTACATGGGATTCGAGCCTGGGTCAAGTGGAAAAGACAACGCCTTACCAAGGCCAGCTACCAATACACCATGCCTGCATTGTTGCTCAATAGATGAAAAATAAACCTTTTAAAACAGTTTGTTTACTATAGTCTTAGTACATAGAAAAGTATTTTTCAGTTTTTTGTTTCAACTGAAGATGTAGTGTGAGTACGAATCTATAGAGGGAATTCCGTATGACTTTTTCGTGTTAGGGTTCTTTAGGACATGTGGCTTTACGGAGTGTGTGCTTACGTGTATGTGTGTTGTACTTTGTCGCATCAAGTTTGAACGAGTTATCATGGTGTGTTTTTTTTTTGCCGCAAGTTTTGTACGTAAGTTAACATGTCGGTAGTGTGTAAAATACCATGCTATTAACGCAGAAGGTATCGGCGGTACGTTTTAACAACTTTTTTCTTCTGGGTCCAAGTTACTGTACATATGTTATCATGTCTTCAGCGCAAAAAATACCATGATATTGACACGGAATTTACTGACGTTTGTTACAATGACTTCTCCCATGGGTAAAAGTTACCAGGTGTTTATTCCGTAAGTTATCAGGTCTACTATGCATAAATTATCATGAAATTTAAACTGAACTTAGCACGGGATGTTTCAATGACTTTTTCCTCCCCATCAAATTTTCCATGATGTTTGGATGCAAGTTATCAGGGATGCAGTGCGTAAAATCATCATAAAATTTACACATAAGTTATCGGGGTACGTCTCAGCAACTTACCACCCCCTCCTCCACCATAAAAGTTTTCACAGAAGTTATCGGGGTATGTTTCAACAACTTCCCCCTCCCACCCTTGGGTAAGGGTTAGCACGGTGTTGATTATGTAAATTATCATGTCCGTGATGCGTAAATTATCATGCTATTTGCACAAAAGCTAATACAGGTATTTTGACAACTTTTTCCCTTAGGTCAAAAGTTTTCATGATATTTGTACTTGAGTTATCAGGTACGCGGTGCATAAATCACCATGAAGTTTACACGGAAGTTACCGGGGTATGTCCCAAAAACTTTTCCCCCGGGAGAAAATTACCATGTCAAGGGTACCTAAGTTATCAGGTCTGTGGTTTGTAAATTAGAGTGCTAATTACACATAATTTACCGTTGTATGTTTCAACAAACCCTGCTCCCCATCAAAGTTACCAGACCCGAGGATACATATGTTATCAGGTATGTGACGTGTAAATTACCATGTTATTCACACAGAAGTTATTGGGAGTATGTTTCATCAACTTTTTTTCTCGTCAAAAATGGTTACTGTGGTGTTGGCGCGTAAGTTATCAGGTCTACGATGCCTAAATTACCATGCTATTCATGAAGTAGTTATTGGGGGTAGGCTTTACTAAGAAAAATCTGGGTTGAAAGTTATCGAGGTGTTTGCACGTAAGCTATCAGGTCTGCGGTGCGTAAATTATCATGTTATTCACACATAAGTTACCTGGGCTATATTTTATCAAAAAGAAAGTTCTAGGATCAAAAGTTTCGGTGGTGTTTGCACGTAATTTATCAGGTCTATGGTACTTAAATTATCACGCTCTTCACATGTAAGTTATCGGGCGGTATGTTTCAAAAACTTTTTTCGTCTCGAGCCAAAGTTATCATGATGTTTGTACGTAAAGCAATCATGCTTGCGGTGTGTAAAATCCTATCCTTTCGAGATGACCTGCCACCTATCCTTCGCCAACATCTGCTATCTCTTGGACAACATATCATGTAGAAGCATCATTGATTGCATCACAAATATTGTCGTCATCATCATCTAAGCATTGGCAGATATGCCACTTCCATGATGAAGTGAAACCATAACGGTGCACTAGAGAAAAACTCATGATAAAAATCGACAAACGTAAACGGCGAAGCATGCTTGAGTAGTTAGTAATGTAGTAGTGAAAACCAGGGTCAAAAACTTAGCTTCGTACAACAGAACACAAAATGGAGTGTGCTTGAGTGGTTAGTGCATCACGCTGTTTGACATTATCCTGTGACGTACCAAGTTCAAGTTCCATTCTGCTTCAAAAAAAAAGTTCAAGTTCCATTCTTCCCCTTTTTTCTTGTGATTTTTAAGATGCTAAAAAAGGTAAGTGTTTAGCGTGATTTCCAGCGAGGACACAGGGAATAGAGGTGGTTTCCGCGTACAACATGGGAGCGCCAGTTGGTTTTTCCTAAAATCGCGACCGCGCGATCCGGAACGAACACGTGCAATGGGTTCGAACTTTTATCAGGTCCCTCCGCCAGATCCGTCGGATGAAGAACAAACGGTTGGCAGGTCGTCCGGATATGACGTTAACTTTCGACCGGCAGGATTTTAGCTTTGTCGAACATTAAATAAATTGCACGTTTCACAATAATGTCAACCGAATGGAATCTAAAATAAATTCAACCTATGAATATATAAATGGTCAAGCAATTCACAGTACAACAATAGTCATCATTACAACAAATGTTTGAATTCAAATAGTTATTACAACACCAAATTGTTCAAATCTCACACGAATAGAAATGGATACAAATGGGGATCTATCTCCCCATAGAGCTACCACTGATGCTTAATAGGATCATGCTGGAGTTGGTTGTGCGAATCACGGTTCTCGATTTTCTAGTAGGTCTCAAGAAATGCACTGATCTCATCTGCTTCTCTGGCTGGCTTCACACGACTACCAACATTGTCATAGTTGTACTCCAAGTTCAACTCCCTCTCATCCTCGACGATCATGTTGTCTGAATTACACAAACAGTCATGATGTTTTGAAGGGATTTTTTATCGCAGAAGCAAGCAAGACCTCGAGCAATGGCAAACCGAGCTTGCATCACACCAAGTGCCCTCTCAATATTCTTTCGGCAAGTTTCTCGTGCTTCGGCAAATAAAATTGTGCTTTGAGGGATCAGAACATCCACCACGATGCGCTTGCGGGGGACGACGGGGCCTTGAGTCCCATGATCCGGCTCGTGTTCCATGGCCTACTCTACCTCGACCGGACCAACACTCTTGGGAATGCAGTCGGCCGTCGGACATGGGCACGGTGGAACCGACCGAGCTCTGCTTAGACTAGGTTTCACGTTATATGTAATAATGTGGATTTGAGATTTCTAAGAGGTGTCCGATTATAAAATCAAATATTTAAGGTGTGACCGGTCACTGTCCAGCGACGCGCACGGACGCGCCCGCAGGCGTTTGAGGGGTTTAATTTGCCTAGTCCAGTTGTAGATGCTCCAGCGAACATTGTGGAACAGTGACAGCCCATTTTCCGGACCAGTGACTCCGGAACCATGTACTATATAGATTGATAATCTGTTGACGAGAAAAAATACTGAGGAAAACACAAGTAGATTGAGGAAGATATCATCATTATATGCATGTTAGCTTCTGTGGGCCAAGGCAGTGGGCATCTTGCTGTCTTTTTGAGTATACTACAGTGACCGATGGAGATAACAATTGCTCCAGAGAACATTAGCTCATGATGCCGCCCGTGCAAATCGATATAATTGGCAGGATAAGGGTAGAGTCTGAAATAAACCCTGACCTTGTAGAGGCTGGCGTAAATGAGCCCTCACCTCTGAATCCCTGAAATTGATACCCTAAACTCACAGATCCCGGTCTATTATAACCCTAGGCATGTTTGGCTCGCCGGGTTCATCTGCTACCCTCACTGACGGTATGGGTCCACAAGTCACTTTAATCTCTCTCGTCTTATCTTCTTCTTTCTCTATCCTCTCCTCTTCCGATCCCCATTCCCTCTTCACTGTCGATCCCTCTTTCCTCTTCTACTAGGTTGGCGGAGCGGCGCATCGGTTGGCGCCGACAGCCGAGCTGACCCCGTCCGGGCGGACGACTAGAGGTGGCGGCTGCTGGAGACCTCCGGACAGCGTGGCCATACATAGTGGTGGCGGCGAGCGGCTGGGTCTTGGCGGAGCGCGAGGGGCGAGCCATGGGCGGCGATAGCCGGCCTATCACACTGCACGCGCGTCTCATCACCGTTGGCTGCGAGGACTGACACAACTCGGACATGGAGCTGGCAATCTAGCACGGGGCCGTGGTGTTTGCGTCCAATCGATGACCGTTAAGAGCGGCGACGCGCAGGCAAGCGTGGAAACGACCGACGACGCGTAGCTGCGAGCAACTGCATGAAACAGGTGGCATCGGGCACGAAACCGAAGCATGGCTCCGTGGCTGCAAACGGTGGCGCGGGCAGCAAGCAGCGCGGCGGTCAACGGCGGGACGGTCTCCTGGATGCGTACGTGCATGCGTGTGCACAGAACACAGATGGACGTGAGTGCAGCCTACGGGGGCAGAATTTCGTGTTTTGATCCTTTTGTGAAACAAAATCGAGATCTGACCCCAGTCTGAAAATATTTCGGGATTTGACCCTTTTGCCTACCGCCAAGAGGCCCGGCGGTAGGATCGTATAGCCTACCGCCGAGCACTGTGGCGGTAGCAAACTTTTCCACGTCGGCGCCGATAACTGCCGCCGTTCCCCCTCCGTCACACCTACCGTCGCCCCGCCCGGCGGTAGGTTGTCTGAACCTACCGCCAGAGTCTCCGGCGGTAGGGTGTGGACATATATAAACCGCAGGCCGGCCGCCCCCACCCCTTTCTCCCCCAACCAGCCGCCCCCCACCACGAAGAACAGAGCAAAACTGCTCAAAGTCGCCCTCTCTCATCCCATCCACTCCCCCCCCCTCCGATCTTCCTCGTTTCTTGACGGATTTTGCGGATCGAGATGGCCCCGAAGAAAGAAAAGTAAGCTCTTTCAATCCCTCCAACAAGTTTTAATCAAACACCTTCCGATTCGTCGCATTATTCGTTTGAAATCACTCCTATTAGAATTTTTTTTAACCCTAGGATTGATTTAGGTTGATTCTAGATGTTATATTGTGTTAGATTTGAACTATATGATGGATGATGCATGTTCCTATGCTATGGTTGTGTTAACATGAACCCTAGTTCATAATTGATTTGAATGGGTTTTTTTATATGATGGATGATGCATGTTCCTATGCTAAGATGCAAGTATTGGATGATATGATGCAAGTATTGGATGGTGCAAATATTTGATATATTTGTCATATGTAGTATATGAATCCTCAAGATGAACCCTAGTTTATTTTTTTTAACATGGTGATTGCAAGTATTTGTTATATGTAGTATATGAATCCTCAAGATGAACCCTAGTTCATTTTTTTAACATGGTGATTGCAAGTATTTGGATGATGCAAGTATGAAACCTAGATGAACCCTAGAACCTAGATGAACCCTAGAGCGTAGATGAATCCTAGAACCTAGATGAACCCTAGAACCTAGATGAACCCTAGGTTTAGTCTTTCTTATAGCCACCACCACCACCATATGTGATGACTTATTGTGTGAATATTGTAGATATTTGTTTTGCTTGCATTAGAACAAATATTCATGTTTAATTAACTTTATCCAATCAATGCTTATATAAGGAACATGGCGCCACCACCACCACTTGATGAGGACTATGAAGATGAAGACCCACTTGAGGAAGCCATCTGTGCTCAGAGAGTGAGGCTGAGCGAACAGGAGGTGTGCAACCTATGGGACAACTTTCTGCCACGTGCTGAATTGATCGGGGCGCCATTCGTGACCCGTCTGACAACTACCATGGTCGATCGACATGAGATGGTATGTTTCTAGTGTAGAATCCAAGTAATTGTTAATAGTTTAGATAATCCATACTTATTAATTGATATGTTTTTCGTATTCAGAAATTGCCAAAGAGCCTATCTGAGAGTTGTGGCATCGAGGCTGATGAAGAAGGCTATGATGGAATACACCTTACCGCAACGGGCCTCGTCACTACTTGTGCGTACGGCGTGGACACGGACGGCCGCACAAATTCAAGCACACATGGGTGGAAGAGCTTCCTCGTTGACAAGAATCTTCATGTTGGACAGGCCATCCTTATTACTATCAGGAAGACCACCCGTCAAGGCTTGAAGATGATGATCGTCATCGATATCATCTAAACTATATATGTGTGTGGCTGCTGATGATCGTCATGTTTGATTTCTACCTATGGATGAAGCCTTTTATGTGGTCGATGACCGTTGAACTCGTTAAACTTCTTATGTTGCCTTCATACTATGTTATGTGATCAAACTATGTTATTTGGTACTTGTTTCTTAGTCCGTAATGGCAAAATTTTGTGGATGTGATCAAACTATGTTATGTCTATAAAATTGTGCTTATGTTATGTTTCTTACGTCTATGTTATGTTTCTTCTGTTATGTCTTATGGCGAAAAAAAATTGAAGACAAAAACAAAGTAGTTAAGTTTAGTGCCAACCTACCGCCAGGGAACTCGGCGGTAGGTTTGTGCGGGCTACCGCCGTGGTCTTTGGCGGTAGGTACGTCAGCAGCCGTTAACCGATTGACGGCCGTCAGGCACACTTACCGCCGGAACCTACGGCGGTAGGCTGTGCAACCCTACCGCCTGAGGTTCTGGCGGTAGCAAAAGGGTCAGATCTTGAAATGTTTTCAGATCGATTTTGTTTCACAAAAGAGTCAAAACACGAAATTTTGCCGCCTACGGGACGTCGGGTTGGAATTGTCCAGGTGCTGTTGAGCAGCTCGTCCAGGGCCGCCGTCGGTCGCCGCTGCACATGGTTGAGCAGAAAACTTGTGAAGAGATGCATATGACATGTGGGCTACGTAGAAGTCAACGTAGAAACCAATCCCGGCTGGGATCGTGCCTTCCTATTACACCAAACAAAATTTTAGTCATGCAGGGTCGGGATTAACAGGGATCTATAAATACGGGGTATTAAATTCAGGGATTTAGAGGTGAGGGCTATTTACGTCGGCTTCTACAATCTCAAGGTTTATTTCAGATTTCACTCGCAGGGATAATAACCTTTTACCACATGCATTAAGAGTGTTGATAAGATCTGGCTAGTGGCAGATCAATTGGTTCTGGTAGCTTTCGGCATATGTATGTATGCGGATTATCTTGCATATCTAGCTATCCACGTCAACGAACTAGCAACTCCCTCCTTGATTCGTCGTCACTACATAATCTTTTCGCACAAGATCATATTCGCAACATTTAAAAAAAATCAATGCCCCACAGCCACGAGTCGTTGCAAAACAAAACAAAATCTTCTTTCATGCGTCCCGATCGAAAGGTCCCTTTCCATGCCCCGAAAGAAAAAGGGAATGTATATTGATTTGCTTTACTGTCACTCGCTCGCATGTCCATCGCTTTTGGGCGGCGCGTCCGGGCGCCGGTGCGTGCCGCGCATCGGCAGGCGTCTCCCGTCTTCGGCGAGTGGCCGCACGTCGCGAGCGAGCGAGCGGCCACATCGCAGGCGCACGGGCGCGGGTGACGGCGGCGGCGCCGTCGTGTCGTGGTGGATCCCGTCCCTGTACCGCCGTACGTGCGATGGACGCCGACACGGAACCAGACGCCTTTTCCGATTCAATGCTGCCTAGTCGAGATCGATCAGTCGATGGCGCCCTACGATCCACGGCTTCGTCGGCTGCTTGGACGTGCCGATGGCGAGGCTTGGAGCCACTCGCGCGCGAGATGCCGTCGTGCATGCACGGAGATTTTGTTGTTTTGCTGCACTTGCGGGGTGCGGACAGGTACGCGCGGGGCCGACGGGACGATCGGGCATCCACCGTCGGCGAGGTTCAGCGTACCAAAGCTAGGCCGCTACGCTACCTACCAGCCGCGCCGACGACATGACACCGAGCCGTGGTGTGCCTGCACTGCACAGACCTAGAACCCGTCACGCACCCAGTTGCACAACTAGCCGCGCCAAGGAGCCCAGCATTAGGACAGGTCAGGTCAGTTAACCACATGCTGACATGAAAAAAAAAAAGACGAGCTTGCAATTAGCACGAGGGGCCAGGGTATCTTCACCTGGTGTGACGGCCTACATGGCCGACAGATGAGGCTTTGCGCCGTCAGTCTCACAAGATATTTCGAATGGAGTTGCATGCATTAGCAAGAAAACAAGCTCCACTAAAACGCACTCGTCTCCGACACGTAAAGTGCCTTCATATGGGGACGAGGATTTGTGACACGCAATTACGACGGCACTCTTGTCCCTGATGCTCAAAACCAGCGAGCGACGGGACTTGGCAGGTCAGTGCTCTCGTGCCCCTGCGAATTTTCGTTCATCCGAAAACGAAGCATTCATGACAACTTCATGTACGTCCAGAAGCTTGTGCGGCATCTACACCGTACAAAAAACACCAGCTCTTCTATTCAAGCTTGATATCAGAAAAGCGTTCGACTTTGTGCATTGGTACTACTTGATGGATCTTCTCAAGACACTATGCTTTTTCATAGATTCTGTGATTGGGTCTCGACACTTCCTTCCACGGGCTCCTCTTGTGTGCTCCTCGGTGTCATTGATGTGAACCCAATACTGCATAGAAGTGGCCCGCGGCAAGGAGACCCCGCTCTCCCCGCTTTTGTTTGTTATGGTTGTTGATCCTTTAAAACACATGGGACACACTCCCACTCCAACCATCGTTATGGCGATTGATCCTTTTGCCACCTCGGAGGGTTTGTTTTCTAACCTCATGGGACACACTCCCACCATCAGAATCTCCTTGTATGCCGACGACGCAGTCATTTCCATGGCTTTGGTGAAGGAGGAACTTTGCAATCTTGCATCAAATTTTTAGGAACTTTGCAATCTTGCATCTATTCTCCAACATTTGGGGCCGTGACGGGGCTCGTTACTAGCTGTTGGAAGTGTATGGTGGTGCCCATTACGCCATAAGGTGTTGGGTTGCTGTATTTGAGCACCTTCTTTTCTAGAGTCACTAGCCAGGGCAGGCAGGGGCAAATTCGGGTTCTAGCAAATAGCCTTGAGTAACAAGCCAATTTAGTTGCGCTCGGGAAACCGAGCAACTCTTCCAGTACCCTTCAAGGGAGCCGTTCGGGCGCGTCGACGAGCCGGGAGCGTTCGCCATCGTTGGAGTTCTAGAAAAAGGTAATGGAAGGGAGAGTTGTGTAAAGGCAATGAAGAAGCGGGCGAGGTGAAAGGAAAAAATTACTTCCCCTGTTGCCTTTTATTTACCACGATGAGACGGGTCGTGATGGGACGCTCCCCGATAGTTATTCCACATATTCCCTAGGTATTATGCCTTGTTGGGAACACAGATCGAGGGGAGAATAGTTAAAAACACCGTTGAAAGTGGATCTTCGGGCCTACCGCGACTCCTTTTAGCGGGTATGTCGAGATGTGGGACTACATAACTACCAAGGGTCGTCAAGGATCCTCGGAGGGTAAAACTATGCTTATAAGGAATCGACCTCGGTTAGTTGTCCTCGGGTCCAATAAAAATATATTACTTTCATTAAGGGTCTTGTTAAAAAAACACCCCCATATACGAAGTACATTGTTGCTCAGATCCACGCGTGAATCATCAAATGTTGATAGACAAACATCAAAATGAAGACCTCGGATTCGGGAGCCGGCGTGGAAGATGGAACTCACCTACGAAGCTAAAGACCAGGATAATGAAGTTGTTCCAAGGAAAGACTCTATGCCCTCGGCTTGAAGACTAGTTCATGGGCTACTAATGGTGTCCTAGATTAAGGGGTATAGACCACGTCATCCTGCCATTAATGGGCTGAGACGATGACCCACCAACAACTGAAGAATGGGCCACGCGTGCCGGCCCTCGGTGTAATCAAGATGGAAATCTCTGAAGACTTAGTGTATAATTCAACGCTTATTTGAATGATCGGCATGTTTATCCCTAGATTGTAACCGACCATGCGTAAACCCTAGATACCCCCGGTGCCTATATAAGCCCAGGGGTTTAGTCTATAGAGGCACACTTTTAAAGGTTTAGAGGTTAGAACCCATACATATGATCTCAAGGTAGATCATCATGTACTTTGTACCCCATCACTAGAATATAAACAAGAGCAGGAGTAGGGTTTTAGCTCTTCGAGAGGGCCCGAACCTGGGTAAATATTGTGTCCTTTTTTCCTTCTTTAACCATCGTGCCGACATCACCAGCTTGGGACCCCCTACCGAGATCCGCTTGTTTTAGCATCGACACTCCCCGCTGGTTGAAACCAAGCTTGGTGGTTTGAACATGGTTGGCCGATTAGCCGCTTGGCGACGACGTGGAGCCAGACAACTTCACTTTCCGAGGCTTCGGAGGCCGAACTCGAGTGCGCCGAGGCAGGACTGGAGAAGGCGAAGCTTCAGTTCTTGGGGCTCATGGTCGGACATGGAAACGGGCACCAATGATCATTTAGTTTAGGTTTAGATTAGGGTTTAGACCGGTTTATATGAAAAATGTAATGAATTTCGACCAGTTTATATGAAATATTCAAAATGTAATGAATTTTGTCTTGTTTATATGCGCTGTGTTTGCATGAATTTCGTCCTCTTAGATCAAATAGTGGTGGAAATGTAGGCGGGCACCGTTGGATGGTCGCCTTCGGCATCATTGTCCGAGGATTGGTCTCCCTATTTGTGGATGGATGCCGAAGCAAATTTGCGGGTCAGGTTGGACATGCCCAAATGGTTATCTTTACGATGTCTTATCTGGTTTCCCGGCCCTTCTGTCCTCATTACTTTTGCAATGTCCTCGCCTTGTACTAGCCATGGGACGCCTTCGATGTTGGGATTTTGAACACCTTAAAGACAAGCGGCCAAGTTGACACCATGGTGTGGGAAGCACGTCACCACGCCCTGGTAGTGAGGTGCTCATCAAGACGGTGCTCACCTTGCTCACAATCTACCACATCACGCCTCTCGATGTCCCTATTGTAATCCTGAACTACATTGGCAAGCTTCGTAGAGACTACCTTTGGGCCACCAATTATAAAGTGAGGAGAGGTAAGTGCGAGGTCAATTGGGAAAAGTTGTGTTGTCCAAGGAGTTCGATGGTTTGGATTCTCAACCTATAAAAATGTTTGCAACGGTTCTCAGGCTTAGGTGGCTTTGACTTGAGTGGACTGATGCCCCCAAGACTTGGATTGGGTTGGACGCTATCACTCTTGGCAACGGGAGGAGGCTTTGTTCTGGTTATCCCCATTGCTTGAGGGTTTTAGACCTATGGACATCGACCCACTTTTTAGTTATCCTTATAAAGGAACAAAGTTATCCAACATGCTTTGAGAACAATAGGTGGTGGACCAGATCAACACTTTGAGTGGCCTCATGGTGGACCATCTCCAGGAATTCACCTATCTTTGGAAAAGAATAAACACGATGCAACTCAAGCATGCTTATGCAGATTCAGTATGATGGAAGCTCACTATTGATGCTCGACCTCAACCGCCTCTACCTACAACATCCAATTCGTGGGCTGAGGGAGTCCTGGACTAGGGGGTGTTCGGATAGCCGAACTATCATCATCGGTCGGACTCCAAGACTATGAAGATACAAGATTGAAGACTTCGTCCCGTGTCCGGATGGGACTTTCCATGGCGTGGAAGGCAAGCTTGGCGATACGGATATGTAGATCCCCTACCATTGTAACCGACTCTGTGTAACCCTAGCCCTATCCGGTGTCTATATAAACCGGATGGTTTAGTCCGTAGAATAACAACAATCATACCATAGGCTAGCTTCTAGGGTTTAGCCTCCTTGATCTCGTGGTAGATCTACTCTTGTAACATCCACATCATCAATATCAATCAAGCAGGACGTAGGGTTTTACCTCCATCAAGAGGGCCCAAACCTGGGTAAAACATCGTGTCCCTTGTCTCATGTTACCATCTGCCTAGACGCACAGTTCGGGACCCCCTATCCGAGATCCGCCGGTTTTGACACCGACATTGGTGCTTTCATTGAGAGTTCCTCTGTGCCGTCGCAATCAGGAAGGATGCCTCCTCCTGTCTTTAAAGACGGTACCGTTGCCAAAGGAGCTTTGGCCGCCGGTCAAGCTATCCGGCTAGTTGGTTTCCTTATGACCGCCTGTTCGGCCACCGCTTCGACGATGACCTCTCGGGTCATCAAAAGTGATCTTCGCATTAACTCGGAATTCGCCGACCAGCTGGATCCGATGGAGCTCTCTTCCGTAAACGAGCTCTTGGATCGCATCGCTGCCTTGGGAGTCGCTACATACTACGATCAGATTGGGCTTAAAACCGATCTGAGAGAAATTAACTCTCCCCAGGCTACCCACCATGTTGCTATGGTAGAAGAACAACGCGGCGACTTTTCCCCTATGTTAAGAACCAGTTATGTCCGGATTCCCGATCCCTCATGCCGGATTCCCGCGAAGGGACGGACGTCAATCGAGTACTGAACCTAAAGTCAGGCAGCGGACTAGATTCGTTGGACGACCTCCAGCAATCCAAGCTTCCAAATCCGGAAATTCCTCGGCCTTTGAGCCTCAGATTGGGTGGGGTTCCGAATTTAGTTCCACCCGCCCACCCAAACACAAACGATCTATCCCAAATACGGCAAGAGCCCGATGAAACAGTACATCATTGCTGGGCCAGATTCCTCCTAGTTATGGACAGGATAAAGGACTGCCATGAGGAAAGCGCAATCGCTATTTTCTGGAATAATTGCATGGACAAGGGAATTATGAACGCCATAAGTCATCGCAAGGTCACGAGCTTCGCCGACCTGGCGACCATAGTACGAAAATACTGTGCGATAGAGAGTGCCTGGAAAACAGAAACTAGATTTTGGGACAATCCGGCCATAAACACAACCTTAGTCCGGAATAAAAGGGTGCACCATGCCCAAGCACCTGGGTCAAAAATCAAAAAGCAAAAACCCCCCCAAGGGTACGGAACCGTACTGGAGGGATGGCTCAGTGGACCCTGCAAAATCCATAATGCAGAAGGCGCCACTCCAACACATAGCCTCCGGGCATGTTGGATACTACGGCAGGTGGCCAAAAGTGGCGAAGGGCTTCTAGCCCCGGACAACCAGCCCAACAGTACCAGTACGGTATCAACAGTCTTCGAGACTTTCGCATCAAATAATATGCGGAAACGAACAATCCGCAGCCTCACCGAAGTCTACCAATTAGCAACAACAAATCCATGGAGCGACACGGCTATCACCTTCAATGCCAGCGACGAACCTAAATTCCGAACAGCCCGAGCACCAGCCGCATTGGTCCTCAGTCCCATAGTGGACGACTTTCGTCTTACCAAGGTACTCATGGATGGCGGCAGCGGATTAAACCTCATCTACGAGGAAACTCTCCAAAAAATGGAAATACACTGGAGCCGCATTGAGCGAAGCAGCACAACCTTTAGAGGAATAATCCCTAGTCGGGAAGTACGCTGCACAGGAAAAATCACACTAGATGTGGTGTTCAGCTCGCCGGACAACTACAGGTCCGAGGAAGTCACGTTCCAAGTGGCCCCGTTCAGCAGCGGATATCACACTCTATTAGGGCGAGAGGCATTCACAATTTTCCAAGCCGTACCCCATTACGGGTACATGAAGCTCAAAATGCCCGGGCCCAATGGAATCATCACTCTGATCAGTGATCTGGACATAGCACTCCGCGCCGAAAACAAGACAGCGGCACTAGCCCTAGGGGCACTATCCGAAGCACTAGCGGCAGAAGAACTCACGGCACTACGCTCCACGGTGAATAGGGATGATGTGATACTCGACAAGAGATCTAAGCCCATGTCTTTCAAACCAGTAGACGAAATAGTCAAATTCCAGGTCCATCCTACGGACCCCACAAAGACGGCCTCCATTGGGGCACAATTAAACCCTGATGTAGAAGCCGCACTACGAGAATTCCTTCGGGAAAATTGGGACATTTTTGCCTGGCACCCTTCAGATATGCCAGGAATCCCACGTAGGCTGGCAGAGCACAGCCTAAATATCCTAAAAGGATTCAAGCCAGTCAAACAGGCTCTTCGACGAATTTCTGAACCCAAAAGACAGGCAATGGGAGAGGAGCTAGCGAAACTATTGGAAGCCGGATTCATCAGAGATATAACACATCCGGACTGGCTAGCAAACCTGGTAATGGTACCAAAAAAGGACAAATCCTAGCGCCTTTGTGTGGATTTTAAAGACCTTAATAAGGCCTGTGCAAAGGATCCTTTCCCCCTCCCCCACATCGACCAAATCATCGATGCTATCGCGGGGCATGATTCATTGTGTTTCCTCGACGCATACTCCGGATACCATCAAATCAAGATGGCGGAAATAGACCAGGCCGTAACGGCATTCATTACTCCATACGGACCATTCTGCTTCAACACAATGCCCTTCGGACTTAAAAACGCCGGCGCAACATATCAGCGCATGATCCAGACATGTCTGGCTACCCAGATCGGCAAAACAATGGAGGCAGACGTAGACGATGTGGTCGTCAAGACCAAACACGTCGAAACTCTAATAGACGATTTGAGGCTCACATTCGACAACCTCCGAGCATATGACATTAAGCTTAACCCGGAAAAATGCGTTTTCGGCGTACCAGCCGGAAAGCTCTTGGGCTTCATTGTATCCAGTAGAGAAATCGAAGCAAACCCAGCCAAGATCCGAGCTCTGTCACTATTGGACATCGCAAAAGACCTCAAACAAATACAAAAATTGACTGGATGCGTGGCGGCCCTAAGCCGCTTCATCTCCCGTTTGGGAGAAAAAGCATTGCCCCTCTATCGCCTCCTCAGGCGCACCGAACACTTCGAATGGACGGATGCTGCCACAGCCGGACTCCAAGAAATAAAGGCCATACTGGCAACAAATCCGGTCTTGGCCGCGCCCAACTTGGGCGAACCAATGTTGTTATATATCGCGGCAACACATCAAGTTGTAAGCGCGGTGCTCGTCGTCGAACGAGAAACAGAAGGGCACAAATTCCCTCTTCAAAAACCAGTATACTACGTATCCAATGTCCTAACTCCATGCAAGTCCCGGTACCCACATTATCAAAAGATAGCATACGCGGTGTTCATGGCATCCCGGAAGATGGGACACTACTTTCAAGAGTGTTTGATAACAGTGGGCTCCAAAGTACCTCTCAACGACATCATAAAAAATCACGACGCGATGGGCAGGATTGCAAAATGGGCCATTGAGATTTTACCATTCGATATAACCTACAAACCACGGCGAGGTATAAAGTCGCAAGTTTTGGCTGACTTCGTCGCTGAATGGACTGAAGCCGAACTCCCTAAAGAGTACGGCGCATACTCCAATTGGATTATGCACTTCGACGGCTCTAAAATGTTGGCCGGCTTGGTGGATGGCGTCGTCTTGACGTCCCCAACCGGAGATACAGTCCAATACGTACTTCAAATAATGTACACGGACTCCAACAATGCAGCCGAATACAAGGCCCTTCTACATGGTCTCCGGATGGCCATCTCCATGGGCATTCAACGCCTAGAGGTCCGCGGGGATTCAAACCTTGCAATATCCCAAGTAAATGGAGACTTTGACGCCAAGGATCCGAAAATGGCAGCCTACCGTAACGCCGTCTTAAAAATTTCAGCTCGGTTCGAAAGACTCGAATTCCACCACGTAGCGCAGGACAACAACCAGGCAGCCGACGTGTTGGCACGCATCGGCGCAAAACGCGACGCCGTCCCTCCAAACATCTTCCTGGAGCGGCTCTTTAAGCCATCTGTACTATGGGAAGAGGAGTCCGGAAATAGCAACCCGGAACCAACCGCGCCACCCAACACGGAACATTCTGACACAGTCGGTGGCTCAGCCAATGAAATAACACCCTCAGCCCACGAAATAATGGCAGTAATCGCCCCGTGGATGGAACCATTCCTAGCCTACTTAACTAGGCAGGAACTCCCCGAAGACCAAAATGAGGCCCACTGCATAGTTCGGCGATCTAAAGCCTACAAGGTCCAGGAGGGAGAACTTTATAAGAAAAGCACAACCGGAGTCCTTCAAAGGTGTATCTCCGAAGAGGAAGGGCGAAATCTCCTGGCTGAAATTCACGCTGGACTCGGTGGGCACCACGCCGCAGCCCAGGCCCTTGTAGGAAAGGCCTTCCGTATAGGATTTTATTGGCCGACTGCCCGGGCAGATGCTCAGGACTTAGTCCAACGATGTGTCGGTTGTTAGCTCTTTGCTAATCAAAGCCACATGCCACCCACCGCCCTCAAAACTATACCCATCACCTGGCCGTTCGCGGTCTAGGGGCTTGATATGGTTGGACCCCTTAAAGGGGGAACCCACAAGCAAAAATACCTATTGGTCATGGTGGACAAATTCACCAAATGGATAGAGGCCAAGCCAGTTAAAACGGCCGAATCCGGACCCGTGATAGACTTCATATCCGGGGTAGTACACCGTTATGGTGTCCCCCACGACATCATCACTGATAACGGCACGAATTTCATGATCGACGAGGTTAAAATCTGGTGCAAAAACATGGGCATCAAGCTCGACTACGCTTCAGTCTATCACCCCCAAACTAATGGTCAAGTCGAACGAGCAAATGGTCTAATCATGAGCGGCATCAAACCCAGACTAGTGCAGTCCCTCAAGGAATCTAACACGCACAGGGTAGAGGAGCTCGACTCCGTACTCTGGGGGCTGTGGACCACGCCAAACCGCAATACCGGATTCACACCATTTTCTATGGTGTACGGCGCAGAGGCAGTTCTGCCCTGCAATATAATTCATGACTCACCTCGCGTGCGCATGTACGAAGAAAGAGAAGCCGAGTTGGATCGGCAGGACAGTTTGGACACCTTAGAGGAGGAGCGGGACGTGGCAAAAGCTTGTTCCGCATTCTATCAGCAGAAGGCTCGAAGATATCAAAGCAGAGAAATACGGGCCAAAACATACAATGTTGGCGAACTTGTTCTTGTTGGGGAACATTGCAGAAAATTAAAATTTTTCCTACGGTTTCATCAAGATCCATCTATGAGTTCATCTAAGCAACGAGTCATGGGAGAGAGATTGCATCTACATACCACTTTGTAGATCGCGTACGGAAGCGTTCGAGGGAACGGTGATAATGGAGTCGTACTCGCCGTGATTCAGATCACCGATGACCAAGTGCTGAACGGACAACACCTCCGCGTTCAACACACGTACGGTACGGATGACGTCTCCTCCTTCTTGATCCAGCAAGGGGGAAGGAGAGGTTGAGGAAGAAGGCTCCAGCAGCAGCACGACAGCGTGATGATGGTGGAGAGGCAGTACTCCGACAGGGCTTCGCCAAGCGCTCAACGGAGGAGGAGAGGTGTTGGAGAGGGGAGGGGCTGCGCCTTGGATCAGGTCTTCAGCCCTCCCCTATCCCCTCTATTTATAGGGGAAGGGGGAAGGGGGCCGGCCCCCTCTAGATGAGATCTAGAGGGGGGGCGGCGGCCAGGGAGGGGGGCTTGCCCCCCAAGCAAGGGGGGTGCGCCCCCACTAGGGTTCCCCCCCCCCAACCCTAGGTGCATGGGCCCAAGGGGGGGGGCCCAGCCCTCCAGGGGCTGGTGCCCTACCCCATGCGGCCCATGAGGCCCACCAAGAGGGGTGGCCCCTCCCGGTGGACCCCCGGAACCCTTCCGGTGGCCCCGGTACAATACCGTTATGTCCCCGAAACTTTCCGGTGTCCGTATGACAACTTCCCATATATAAATCTTCACCTCCGGACCCTTTCGGAACTCCTCGTGACGTTTGGGATCTCATCTGGGACTCCGAACAACCTTCGGTAATCACATACAAGTCTTCCTAATAACCCTAGCGTCACCGAACCTTAAGTGTGTAGACCCTACGGGTTCGGGAGACATGCAGACATGACCGAGACGGTTCTCCGGTCAATAACCAACAGCGGGATCTGGATACCCATGTTGGCTCCCACATGCTCCTCGATGATCTCATCGGATGAACCACGATGTCGAGGATTCAAACAACCTTGTATACTATTCCCTTTGTCAGACGGTATGTTACTTGCCCGAGACTCGATCGTCGGTATCCCAATACCTCGTTCAGTCTCGTTACCGGCAAGTCACTTTACTCATACCGTAATGCATGATCCCGTGACTAGACACTTGGTCACTTTGAGCTCATTATGATGATGCACTATCGAGTGGGCCCAGTGATACCTCTCCGTAATCCGGAGTGATAAATCCCAGTCTCGATCCGTGTCAACCCGACAGACACTTTCGGAGATACCTGTAGTGCACCTTTATAGTCACCCAGTTATTGTGACGTTTGGTACACCCAAAGCACTTCTACGGTATCCGGGAGTTACGTGATCTCATGGTCTAAGGAAGAGATACTTGACATTGGAAAAGCTCTAGCAAAACGAACTACACGATCTTGTGCTATGCTTAGGATTGTGTCTTGTCCATCACGTCATTCTCTTAATGACGTGATCCCGTTGTCAATGACATCTAATGTCCATTGTCAGGAAACCATGACTATCTGTTGACCAACGAGCTAGTCAACTAGAGGCTTACTAGGGACGTATTGTGGTCTATGTATTCACACGTGTATTACGATTTTCGGATAATACAATTATAGCATGAATAAAAGACAATTATCATGACCAAGGAAATATAATAATAATCCATTTATTATTGCCTTTGGGCATATTTCCAACAGTCTCCCACTTGCACTAGAGTCAATAATCTAGTTACATTGTGATGAATCGAACACCCATAGAGTTCTGGTGTTGATCATGTTTTGCTCGCGAGAGAGGTTTAGTCAACGGATCCGCGACATTCAGATCCGTATGTACTTTGCAAATATCTATGTCTCCATCTTGAACATTTTCACGGATGGAGTTGAAGCGACGCTTGATGTGCCTGGTCTTCTTGTGAAACCTGGGCTCCTTGGCAAGGGCAATAGCTCCAGTGTTGTCACAGAAGAGTTTGATCGGCTCCGGCGCATTGGGTATGACTCCTAGGTCGGTGATGAACTCCTTCACCCAAATTGCTTCATGCGCTGCCTCCGAGGCTGCCATGTACTCCGCTTCACATGTAGATCCCGCCATGACGCTCTGATTGCAGCTGCACCAGCTTACTGCTCCACCATTCAACATATACACATATCCGGTTTGTGACTTAGAGTCATCCAGATCTGTGTCGAAGCTAGTGTCGACGTAACCCTTTACGACGAGCTCTTCATCACCTCCATAAATGAGAAACATGTCCTTTGTCCTTTTCAGGTACTTCAGGATATTCTTGACTGCTATCCAGTGTTCCTTGCCGGGATTACTTTGGTACCTTCCTACCAAACTTACGGCAAGGTTTACATCAGGTCTGGTACACAGCATGGCATACATAATAGATCCTATGGCTGAGGCATAGGGGATGACGCCCATCTCTTCTTTATCTTTTGCCGTGGTCGGGCATTGAGCCGAGCTCAATCTCACACCTTGCAGTACAGGCAAGAACCCTTTCTTGGACTGATCCATTTTGAACTTCTTCAAAATCTTTTCAAGGTATGTGCTTTGTGAAAGACCTATGAGGCGTCTCGATCTATCCCAATAGATCTTGATGCCTACTATGTAAGCAGCTTCTCCAAGGTCCTTCATTGAAAAACACTTATTCAAGTAGGCCTTAATGCTATCCAAGAATTCTGTATCATTTCCCATCAAAAGTATGTCATCTACATATAATATGAGAAATGCTACAGAGCTCCCACTAACTTTCTTGTAAACGCAGGCTTCTCCATAAGTTTGCATAAACCCAAACGCTTTGATCATCTCATCAAAACGAATGTTCCAACTCCGAGATGCTTGCACCAGCCCATAAATGGATCGCTGGAGCTTGCACACTTTGTTAGCATTCTTAGGATCGACAAAACCCTCCGGCTGCATCATATACAGTTCTTCCTTAAGATGCCCGTTAAGGAATGCCGTTTTGACGTCCATCTGCCATATCTCATAATCATAGTATGCGGCAATTGCTAACATGATTCGGACGGACTTAAGCTTCGCTACGGGAGAGAAAGTCTCATCGTAGTCAATTCCTTGAACTTGCCGATAACCCTTAGCGACAAGTCGAGCTTTATAGATGGTGACATTACCATCCGCGTCCGTCTTCTTCTTAAAGATCCATTTGTTTTCTATCACTCGTCGATCATCGGGCAAGTCAGTCAAAGTCCATACTTTGTTTTCATACATGGATTCTATCTCGGATTTCATGGCTTCTAGCCATTTGTTGGAATCTGGGCCCGCCATCGCTTCTTCATAGTTCGAAGGTTCACCGTTGTCTAACAACATGATTTCCAGGACAGGGTTGCCATACCACTCTGGTGTGGAACGTGTCCTTGTGGACCTACGAAGTTCAGTAGCAACTTGATCAGAAGTACCTTGATCATCATCATTAATTTCCTCTCCAGTCGGTGTAGGCACCACAGGAACGTTTTCCTGAGCTGCAATACTTTCCGGTTCAAGAGGTAGTACTTCATCGAGTTCTACTTTCCTCCCACTTACTCCTTTCGAGAGAAACTCTTTTTCCAGAAAGGATCCGTTCTTGGCAACAAAGATCTTGCCCTCGGATCTTAAGTAGAAGATATACCCAATGGTTTCCTTAGGGTATCCTATGAAGATGCATTTTTCCGACTTGGGTTCGAGCTTTTCAGGTTGAAGTTTCTTGACATAAGCATCGCATCCCCAAACTTTTAGAAACGACAGCTTAGGTTTCTTCCCAAACCATAATTCATACGGTGTCGTCTCAACGGATTTAGACGGTGCCCTATTTAAAGTGAATGTAGTTGTCTCTAGAGCGTATCCCCAAAATGATAGCGGTAAATCAGTAAGAGACATCATAGATTGCACCATATCCAATAGAGTGCGATTATGACGTTCGGACACACCGTTACGCTGAGGTGTTCCAGGCGGCGTGAGTTGTGAAACGATTCCACATTTTCTTAAGTGTGTACCAAATTCGTGACTTAAATATTCTCCTCCACGATCCGATCGTAAGAATTTTATCTTTCGGTCACGTTGATTCTCTACTTCATTCTGAAATTCCTTGAACTTTTCAAAGGTCTCAGACTTGTGTTTCATCAAGTAGACATACCCATATCTACTCAAGTCATCAGTGAGAGTGAGAACATAATGATATCCTCCGTGAGCCTCAACGCTCATTGGACCGCACACATCGGTATGTATGATTTCCAACAAGTTGGTTGCTCGCTCCATTGTTCCGGAGAACAGGGTCTTGGTCATTTTTCCCATGAGGCATGGTTCGCATGTGTCAAATGATTTATAATCTAGAGACTCTAAAAGTCCATCAGCATGGAGTTTCTTCATGCGCTTGACACCAATGTGACCAAGGCGGCAGTGCCACAAGTATGTGGGACTATCGTTATCAACTTTACATCTTTTGGTATTCACACTATGAATATGTGTAACATTACGTTCGAGATTCATTAAGAATAAACCATTGACCATCGGGGCATGACCATAAAACATATCTCTCATATAAATAGAACAACCATTATTCTCGGATTTAAATGAGTAGCCATCTCATATTAAACGAGATCCAGATACAATGTTCATGCTCAAACTTGGCACTAAATAACAATTATTGAGGTTTAAAACTAATCCCGTAGGTAAATATAGAGGTAGCATGCCGACGGCGATCACATCGACCTTGGAACCATTCCCGACGCGCATCGTCACCTCGTCCTTCGCCAGTCTCCGCTTATTCCGTAGCTCCTGCTGTGAGTTACAAATGTGAGCAACGGCACCGGTATCAAATACCCAGGACTTACTATGAGTACTGGTAAGGTACACATCAATTACATGTATATCAAATATACCTTTAGTGTTGCCGGCCTTCTTCCGCTAAGTATTTGGGGCAGTTCCGCTTCTAGTGACCCTTCCCCTTGCAATAAAAGCACTCAGTTTCAGGCTTGGGTCCATTCTTTGACTTCTTCCCGGCAACTGGCTTACCGGGCACGGCAACATCTTTGCCATCCTTCTTGAAGTTATTCTTACCCTTGCCCTTTTTGAACTTAGTGGTCTTATTGACCATCAACACTTGATGTTCTTTCTTGATTTCAACCTCTGCTGACTTCAGCATTGAGAATACTTCAGGAATGGTCTTCACCATCCCCTGCATATTGTAGTTCAACACAAAGCTCTTGTAGCTCGGTGGGAGCGACTGAAGGATTCTGTCAATGACCGCCTCTTCCGGGAGGTTGATCTCCAACTGGGATAGGCAATTGTGCAACCCAGACATTTTGAATATGTGCTCACTGACAGAACTGTTTTCCTCCATCTTACAACTATAGAACTTGTCGAAGACGTCATATCTCTCCACCCGGGCATGAGCTTGGAAAACCATTTTCAGCTCCTCGAACATCTCATATGCTCCGTGCTTCTCAAAACGCTTTTGGAGCCCCGGTTCTAAGCTGTAAAGCATGCCGCACTGAACGAGGGAGTAATCATCAGCACGTGATTGCCAAGTGTTCATAACGTCTTGGTTCTCTGGGATGGGTGCTTCACCTAGCGGTGCATCTAGGACATAGTCTTTCTTGGCTGCTATGAGGATGATCCTCAGGTTCCGGACCCAGTCCGAATAGTTGCTGCCATCATCTTTCAGCCTGGTTTTCTCTAGGAACGCGTTGAAGTTCATGTTGACATGAGCGTTGGCCATTTGATCTACAAGACATGTTTTGCAAAAGTTTTAGACTAAGTTCATGATAATTAAGTTCATCTAATCAAACTATTTAATGAACTCCCACTCAGATTAGACATCCCTCTAGTCATCTAAGTGTTACACGATCCGAGTCGACTAGGTCGTGTCCGATCATCACGTGAGACGGACTAGTCATCATCGGTGAACATCTCCATGTTGATCGTATCTTCCATACGACTCATGTTCGACCTTTCGGTCTCTGTGTTCCGAGGCCATGTCTGTACATGCTAGGCTCGTCAAGTTAACCCTAAGTGTTCTGCATGTGTAAATCTGTCTTACACCTGTTATATGTGAATGTAAGGATCTATCACACCCGATCATCACGTGGTGCTTCGAAACGACGAACTTTAGCAACGGTGCACAGTTAGGGGGAACACTTTCTTGAAATTATTATAAGGGATCATCTTATTTACTACCGCCGTTCTAAGTAAACAAGATGCATAAAACATAATAAACATCACATGCAATTATATAGTAGTGACATGATATGGCCAATATCATATAGCTCCTTTGATCTCCATTTTCGTGGCTCCATGATCATCTTCGTCACCGGCATGACACCATGATCTCCATCATCATGATCTCCATCATTGTGTCTTCATGAAGTTGTCACGCCAACGACCACTTCTACTTCTATGGCTAATGCGTTTAGCAATAAAGTAAAGTAATTTACATGGTGTTCTTCAATGACACGCAGGTCATACAAAATTAAAGACAACTCCTATGGCTCCTGCCGGTTGTCATACTCATCGACATGCAAGTCGTGATTCCTATTACAAGAACATGATCTCATACATCACAATATATCATTCATCATTCATCACAACTTCTGGCCATATCACATCACATGACAATTGCTGCAAAAACAAGTTAGACGTCCTCTAATTGTTGTTGCATCTTTTACGTGGCTGCAATTGGGTTCTAGCAAGAACGTTTTCTTACCTACGAATAACCACAACGTGATTTTGTCAACTTCTATTTACCCTTCATAAGGACCCTTTTCATCTAATCCGCTCCAACTAAAGTAGGAGAGATAGACACCCGCTAGCCACCTTATGCAACTAGTGCATGTCAGTCGGTGGAACCTGTCTCACGTAAGCGTACGTGTAAGGTCGGTCCGGGCCGCTTCATCCCACAATACCGCTGAAGCAAGAAAAGACTAGTAGCAAGCAAGTTGACAAGATCTACGCCCACAACAAAATTGTGTTCTACTCGTGTAATAGAGAACTACGCATAGACCTAGCTCATGATGCCACTGTTGGGGAACGTTGCAGAAAATTAAAATTTTTCCTACGGTTTCACCAAGATCCATCTATGAGTTCATCTAAGCAACGAGTCATGGGAGAGAGATTGCATCTACATACCACTTTGTAGATCGCGTACGGAAGCGTTCGAGGGAACGGTGATGATGGAGTCGTACTCGCCGTGATTTAGATCACCGATGACCAAGTGCTGAACGGACAGCACCTCCGCGTTCAACACACGTACGGTACGCATGACGTCTCCTCCTTCTTGATCCAGCAAGGGGGAAGGAGAGGTTTAGGAAGAAGGCTCCAGCAGCAGCACGACGGCGTGATGATGGTGGAGAGGCAGTACTCCGACAGGGCTTCGCCAAGCGCTCAACGGAGGAGGAGAGGTGTTGGGGAGGGGAGGGGCTGCGCCTTGGATCAGGTCTTCAGCCCTCCCCTCGCCCCTCTATTTATAGGGGAAGGGGAAGGGGACCGGCCCCCTCTAGATGAGATCTAGAGGGGGGGCAGCGGCCAGGGAGGGGGGCTTGCCCCCCAAGCAAGGGGGGTGCGCCCCCACTAGGGTTCCCCCCTCAACCCTAGGCGCATGGGCCCAAGGGGGGGTGCCCAGCCCTCCAGGGGCTGGTGCCCTGCCCCACGCGGCCCATGTGGCCCACCAAGAGGGGTGGCCCCTCCCGGTGGACCCCCGGAACCATTCCGGTGGCCCCGGTACAATACCGATATGTCCCCGAAACTTTCCGGTGTCCGTATGACAACTTCCCATATATAAATCTTCACCTCCGGACCCTTCCAGAACTCCTCGTGACGTCTGGGATCTCATCCGGGACTCCAAACAACATTCGGTAATCACATACAAGTCTTCCTAATAACCCTAGCGTCACCGAACCTTAAGTGTGTAGACCCTACGGGTTCGGGAGACATGCAGACATGACCGAGACGGTTCTCCGGTCAATAACCAACAGCGGGATCTGGATACCCATGTTGGCTCCCACATGCTCCTCGATTATCTCATCGGATGAACCACGATGTCGAGGATTCAAACAACCTTGTATACAATTCCCTTTCTCAGACGGTATGTTACTTGCCCGAGACTCGGTCGTCGGTATCCCAATACCTCGTTCAGTCTCGTTACCGGAAAGTCACTTTACTCGTACCGTAATGCATGATCCCGTGACCAGACACTTGGTCACTCTGAGCTCATTATGATGATGCACTACCGAGTGGGCCCAGTGATACCTCTCCGTAATCCGGAGTGACAAATCCCAGTCTCGATCCGTGTCAACCCGACAGACACTTTCGGAGATACCTGTAGTGCACCTTTATAGTCACCCAGTTACGTTGTGACATTTGGTACACCCAAAGCACTTCTACGGTATCCGGGAGTTACGCGATCTCATGGTCTAAGGAAGAGATACTTGACATTGGAAAAGCTCTAGCAAAACGAACTGCACGATATTGTGCTATGCTTAGGATTGGGTCTTGTCCATCATGTCATTCTCCTAATGACGTGATCCCGTTGTCAATGACATCCAATGTCCATAGTCAGGAAACCATGACTATATGTTGACCAACGAGCTAGTCAACTAGAGGCTTACTAGGGACGTATTGTGGTCTATGTATTCACACGTGTATTACGATTTCCGGATAATACAATTATAGCATGAATAAAAGACAATTATCATGAACATGGAAATATAATAATAATCCATTAATTATTGCCTCTAAGGCATATTTCCAACAGTTCTACGCCTGCCGGACAATAAAAAGGACAAACTTAAGCCCAAATGGGAAGGTCCCTTCATCATCGACCAAGTCCTGACCGGTGGAGCATACTGATGAAGTCATGTACCTAGGGTAGGGTCATGGACCTATCTAGGATACCCTACCCAAGGACATCCTTAGAAGAAGCTACCTTCCAGTCGACCAAGAGGGACTTCACTCGACGAACTCAAGGACACTCGACGATGAAGATAGCCACTCGACCATGAAGCCAACCACTCGACGGCCAGGAGACCTAAAGTCACTCAGCACGCAACGGTCTGTCATTAAGTAGCTTTAATAGTCTTCATGGCACTTTATGAGGGTGTTACCAGTAACCCCCTATCTTAATGTACTTTAAACCCTGCATAACTGAGGGCCGGAGGGGTCTGGCGAACTTTATATAAGCAACCCCCCTCCTCAGTGTAAAGGGTTCGCACCCCTGTAACTCATATACACATAAACCAGTCGACCGCCTCCGAGCTCCGAGACGTAGGGCTATTACTTCCTCCGAGAAGGGCCTGAACTCGTAAAGACTCGTGTGTACAACTACTCCATAGCTAGGATCTTGCCTCTCCATACCTACCCCCCATTCTACTGTCAGACTTAGAACCACGACAGTTGGCGCCCACCGTGGGGCCGGTGTCTTAGCGACTTTTTGGAGAAGTTGCAATTTGTCCGATTGCCTTCATCATGGTTTCTGGCGGAGCTCTGGTCAAGGGCCGCGAGATCCTCTCGATGCGCTCGATTTCATCGCCGACGACTCCTCTTGGCTCCAGGAGGCACCACTCGACATCGACGCGCTCCCCGTCCGCGGGGCGACGCACTTTCGGGTGTGTGTCCGCGGCGTCCTGCTGCGGCAGCCGTCGACCCCATACCGGTCGACTCCTGTGCTGTCTTCCCTCCCTGTCTCCCGCCAGCGCAAGCGCTCCGGTCGGTCGAGCCTTCAGCGATGGGTGAGACATGCAGTGGCTCGCCAATCGGCCACCACCCAAGTCGCGGCAATTGAGCCCGACGAATCTCTCTACAGCCTGTTCGATCTGTCGACTGGCTCCATAGAGACTGCATCCGAGTGCGACAGCAGTGATCCAGCGGCGGAGGTCCTGATGGTCAATGGGCCTCGTAGCCCTCCCGGTTTCCCCCGCATCGACGGGATGGACGATGGAGGCGACCCCGCTCAGGCCCACGAAGAATATCAGCCCGAGCCACTCACTTCTCAGCAAAGAGAAGATCTTCGCCGCCGGAACATGGATGCCCTGCATACTCCCATCGCAGGAGAAACTCCTGAGGCTCGTGCCTTGGAAGAGGCGCGTTTGGCCAACTTGGCTGAACGCACTCGACTGGAGAACCTCTAGCGAGAACTCGACGAGCGTGCGCGTCAACGAGTACCTGACTCCAGCCGACGTCAGCTCTTTCCGCAACCGACTCAGGTATATCGAACCCCGATTCAGAATTTGGCAGCTACAGCCCGTATAGCAAAGTCGATTCAGCCCTCTCAGTCGGAGGCTGGAAGAGGCTTGATGCAGATCAGGGATTTGCTCCGGGCGGCAGGAGATCAGAATTCAGTTGTGTCACAGTCGCGCAACAGGATTCACAGTCGATCCGTCGCTGCGAATACTATTCAGTCGGCTCACAGCCCAAGGTCACCTCCGAGGTGCGTGGGACGTGAAGGCCGGCGGGACCACTATGATGACCGATTTGATCGTGATGATAGGCGTCGAGTGCCCACTCCTCCCCCGAGAAGTGGGTCTAACGCCCATCGGCAGCAAGATGACAGACGCGAGCTCAGTGTTGGGCGGAGAGCTCTAGTTGACCCTAGAGAACCATGCTTTGACGCGAGATCCATCATCGTGCAAGGATTGGTCGATCGGAACAGAGCTCATAGAGGTGGCCATGACAGAGATGTGCCCACAAGCAGCCGAGTCCACGTTTCAGGCCCAGAATGCTTTAGCAAAGCCATCAGAGCCGCAGTGATACCCCCCAACTTCAGGTTGGCGACTGGGGTAAGTAAATTCACCGGAGAGTCCAAGCCTGAAACTTGGCTTGAAGACTACCGAGTGGCGGTTTAGATTGGTGGTGGTAATGATGAGGTGGCCATGAAGCATTTGCCACTCATGCTAGAGGGTTCGGCCAGGGCATGGTTGAATCATTTAGCTCCTAGCAGCATTTACACCTGGGAAGACCTTTCCCGAGTGTTCGTCACGACGTTCGAGGGAACTTGCAAGCTACCGGCCGGATTGACGGAGCTGCAAGTCTGCGTACAAAAGTCGAGTGAAACATTAAGAGATTACATCCAGAGATGGATCACTTTGCATCATACCGTGGAGAATGTGTCGGACCATCAAGCGGTCTGCGCCTTCAAGGATGGTGTCAAGAACAGAGAGTTGAGTTTGAAATTTGGTCGGACCGGAGATATGACCCTGAGTCGGATGATGGAAATAGCCACTAAGTACACCAATGGTGAAGAAGAGGACCGACTCCGGAGTGGCAAGTGCAAGCCGAGTCAGTCGGAAAAAGGAAACTCCAGTCGGAAGCAAAAGCGGAAGGCCGAGCTAGCTGCTCCTGGAGAGGCTCTGGCCGTGACTCAGGGAAAATTCAAAGGGAAGCCCAAAGGATCCTGGAACCCCAAGAAGATAAAGGATAAAGAAGGTAATGACGTGATGGATCTATCGTGTCATATCCACACGAAGAAAGACGAAGAGGGTAACTTCATCTACCCGAAACATACCACTCGCCAGTGCCGGCTCTTAATCCAGCAGTTTCAAGGAAAACAGCCCAAGTACAAAGAGAAGGAGTCGGACAAGGCCGAGGACAAGGAGGACAGTGATGGAGGTTACCCTCATGTCAATTCCACTCTGATGATTTTTGCTGATGTAGAGAGCAAAAGTCGACTGAAAGTGATCAACCGTGAGGTAAATATGGTCGCTCCGGTGACACCAAGCTATCTGAGATGGTCGCAAACTCCCATTACGTTCGACCAGTCTGATCACCCTACCCACATTGCCACCCCTGGGAGGCAAGCACTGGTGGTCGACCCAGTCGTCGAAGGCACTCGATTGACGAAAGTATTGATGGATGGCGGCAGTGGGTTGAATATACTGTATGCAGAGACGCTCAAGGGAATGGGCATTCCGATGTCCAGTCTCAGCTCTAGCAACATGAGTTTTCACGGAGTCATTCCTGGAAAGAAGGCTGAGTCACTCAGCCAAATAGCTCTGGATGTAGTGTTCGGCGACTCGAAGCATTTTCGCAAAGAGAAGCTGACATATGAAGTCGTGGATTTCCGAAGCGCTTACCACGCTATTTTGGGAAGACCAGCCTATGCCCGCTCCATGGCTCGACCATGTTATGTGTACCTCAAATTAAAGATGCCTGGCCCCAAAGGCGTGATCACTATCACTGGCAGCCGGAAGAAGGCAGAAGAGTGTTTCCAGAAAGGCTCGAAGATTGCGGACGACCAGATAACAGTGGTAGAGCTGGAAGGATACAAGAAAAATGCAGATCCGAGTGATTTGTTGCGGGCCAAGAAGCCCGCCACAGAGTCAGCGTTCCAGTCGTCTGGGGAGACGAAGCCAGTTCATATCCACCCGCCTGACCCCAATGCAGCTCCGACCCATATTTCCACAACACTCGACTCTAAATAGGAAGAAGCGCTCATCCAGTTCCTCCGTGAGAACTGGGACATCTTTGCATGGAAGCCAGCTGACATGCCGAGTGTTCCCAGGGGGCTGGCTGAGCATCTCCTTAGAGTCGACTCAAAAGCAAAACCTGTTAAAGAACATCTTCGACGGTCCGCCATTCAGAGGAAAAAAGCCATTAGCAAGGAGGTGGCTCGACTACTTGCAGTAGAGTTTATCCGAGAGATATACCACTCCGAGTGGCTCGCCAATGTCGTTATGGTTCCCAAGAAGGACAACTCACTTTGCATGTGCATTGATTTCAAACATATCAATTGGGCCTGCCCAAAAGATCATTTTCCTCTCCCTCGCATCGACCAAATTGTCGACTCGACTGCGGGGTGTGAGAGATTGTCTTTTTAGACGCTTATTCCGGGTATCATCAGATCCGTCTGTATGGACCTGACAAAATCAAAACAGCTTTCATCACTCCATTCGGGTGCTTCTGCTATATCACCATGCCATTCGGTCTCAAGAATGCCGGAGCCACGTTCATGAGAATGATTCAAAAGTGTTTACTCACTCAAATCAGTCGGAATGTGGAAGCGTACATGGATGATATCGTGGTCAAGTCACGAAAGGGTTCCGACCTGTTGACTGACCTAGCTAAAACATTTGCCAATCTCAGGAGGTATGATATCAAGCTTAATCCATCAAAGTGCACATTTGGAGTACCTGGCGGAAAGTTACTCGGTTTTCTCATTTCAGAACGAGGAATCGATGATAACCCAGAAAAAGTTGGCACCATACTCCGAATGAAACGCCCTGTGCGTGTGCACGATGTCCAGAAGCTTACTGGATGCTTGGCCGCATTAAGTCGATTCATCTCTCGCCTCGGTGAAAAGGTGTTGCCTCTTTACCGACTGATGAAGAAGGCAGACAAGTTCGAGTGGACTCTAGAAGCTGATGTAGCGTTTGCCGAGCTAAAAGATCTGCTCTCCACCCAGCCGGTGTTTGCTGCTCCAATCAGCAAAGAGCCTCTGTTGCTTTATATTGCAGCCACAAGACAGGTTGTCAGTACAGTACTTACGGTCGAGCGGGAAGAGGAAGGTAAAACCTTCAAAGTTCAGCGCCCAGTGTATTATCTCTCTGAAGTTTTGACCCCATCGAAGCAAAGATATCCTCATTATCAGAAGCTCGTATATGGGATCTACATGACCATGAAGAAGGTTTCTCATTATTTCTCTGATCATGACATTACAGTCGTCAGCGACGCACCATTGTCAGAGATTCTGCACAACAGAGATGCAACTGGTCGAGTGGCTAAATGGGCGATTGAACTCCTTCCCCTTGATAACAAATTTGAGGCAAAGAAAGCCATTAAGTCCCAGGCTATCACAGATTTCCTTGCCGAGTGGATTGAGCAACAGCAGCCGACTCAAGTTCACTCGGAGCATTGGACCATGTTCTTTGATGGCTCTAAGATGTTAAATGGTTCTGGTGCTGGGGTTGTTTTGGTTTCCCCCCGAGGAGATAAGCTCATATATGTGCTCCAAATCCACTTTGATTCCTCCAACAATGAAGCAGAATATGAAGCACTCTTGTATGGGTTGCGCATGGCCATTTCACTCGGCGTCCGTCGCCTTATGGTCTATGGCGACTCACATTTGGTGGTCAATCAGGTGATGAAGGAGTGGGACGTTAGAAGCCCAGCTATGACTGGATACTGCAATGCAGTGAGGAAGCTCGAAAAGAAATTCGAAGGGTTAGAGCTCCACCATATACACCGACTGAAAAATCAAGCAGCTGATGATTTGGCAAAGATAGGATCCAAGAGAGAAGCCATCCCCAGTGATGTGTTCTTGGAGCATATCCATACTCCATCAGTCATAGAAGATCCTTTTACCGGTGAAACTCTGCAACCTAAGAGTGTTATGGATCCGACTGAGGTTGATGTCCCAGCAGTGGTCGACCTGATCATGGAAGCTTTAGTGATCACTCCCGATTGGACAGTACCGTATATCGTGTATATCTTGAGGAAAGAGCTCCCGAAGGACGAAGAAGAGGCTCGACAAATCGTCCGCCGATCTAAGGCCTTTACCGTGATAAGGGGACAGCTGTACAGAGAAAGCGCGACTGGAGTTGGTCAGAAATGCATAACGCTGGAGGAAGGTCGAATAATCCTTGATGACATCCACTCGGGGACCTGTGGCCATCATGCGTCCTCTCGGACCATCGTGGCCAAAGCATACCGAGCCGGATTTTATTGGCCAAGAGCGAATGAAATGGCAAAGGAGATAGTCGACAAGTGGGAGGGATGTCAATTTTACTCCAATATGTCACACAAGCCCGCGTCAGCTTTGAAGACCATACCACTCGTTTGGCCCTTTGCAGTATGGGGGTTGGATATGGTCAGCCCTTTGAGAACAGGCAGAAGTGGTTTCACCCATGTGCTGGTAGCAGTCGACAAGTTCACCAAGTGGATTGAGGCCAAACCCATCAAGAACCTCGATGCCGGTACTACTGTCAGCTTCATCAGAGAATTGATATTCAGATATGGAGTCCCGCACAGCATCATCACCGACAACGGGTCAAACTTCGATTCCGAAGAACTCAGAGCTTTCTGCACGTCTCAAGACACATGAGTCGACTATGCTTCAGTCGCCCATCCACAGTCGAATGGACAGGCAGAAGGAGCCAACGGCTTGATTCTCAAAGGGTTGAAACCCCGTTTGATGCATGATCTCAAGCATGAGGCTGGTGCATGGGTCAACGAACTTCCCTCGATGCTTTGGGGGTTAAGGACCACGCCCAACCGGTCGACTGGAAGAACTCCGTTCTTCTTGGTCTACGGAGCTGAAGCAGTTTTGCCGAGTGACCTTCTCCACAATGCTCCCCGGGTCGAGCTCTACACCGAAGCTGAAGCAGAACAAGCCCGGCAGGATGCAGTCAACCTTTTAGAGGAATAAAGGGAGATGGCTCTAATTCGATCGACCATTTATCAACAAGACTTGCATCGCTTCCACGCCAAAAATGTGAAGAGTCGAGCCTTCCAGGAAGGAGATTTGGTTCTCCGAGTGGATCAGCAGAAACCACACAAGCTTGCTCCTTCTTGGGAAGGTCCCTTCATCGTCACCAAGGTTCTCCACAATGGAGCATACCGTCTTTACAATGTCGAGCATCAGATCGACGAGCCCCGAGCTTAGAACGCGGAGCTTCTCCGCCCCTTTTACACTTAAGTATTCACTCGGATGAATTGTAATAAAAGTACTTCTGTAGTTTATTTATCGAAGACAAGAGCTTTATAATTTTACCAGTAATTGTTATTACTTTTGTCCACATAAAACAATCCCCCAGTGGGTGGCTTGGATGCGAATCCGATTCGCCTAAGTCTGTAAAAAAAATCCTAACCGAGTGGTGAGCCAGCCTCCCACACGAAGGCTTAGCTGCGAAATCCGTTTCGCCTAAGATAAACTAAATCCTACCGAGTGGTAAGCCAGCCTTCCACTCAGAGGCTTAGCTGCAGTCCAAGTACTCGCCTAAGTTAAACAAAATCCTACCGAGTGGTAAGCCAGCCTTCCACTCGGAGGCTTAGCTGCAGTCCAAGTACTCGCCTAAGTTAAACAAAATCCTACCGAGTGGTAAGCCAGCCTTCCACTCGGAGGCTTAGTTGCAGTCCAAGTACTCGCCTAAGTTAAACAAAATCCTACCGAGTGGTAAGCCAGCCTTCCACTCGGAGGCTTAGCTGCAGTCCAAGTACTCACCTAAGTTAAACAAAATCCTACCGAGTGGTAAGCCAGCCTTCCACTCGGAGGCTTAGCTGCAGCCCAAGTACTCGCCTAAGTTAAACAAAATCCTACCGAGTGGTAAGCCAGCCTTCCACTCGGAGGCTTAGCTGCAGTCCAAGTACTCGCCTAAGTTAAACAAAATCCTACCGATTGGTAAGCCAGCCTTCCACTCGGAGGCTTAGCTGTAGTCCAAGTACTCGCCTAAGTTAAACAAAATCCTACCGAGTGGTAAGCCAGCCTTCCACTCGGAGGCTTAGCTGCAGTCCAAGTACTCGCCTAAGTTAAACAAAATCCTACCGAGTGGTAAGCCAGCCTTCCACTCGGAGGCTTAGCTACAGCATTGCGCTCGCCTAAGTTCAAATACAACACGCGCTCTGCAAGGAGGACGAGGTGCAGGTCGACTGCTACCCTCTCCTTCCGAGCTACGCCACAAATACAACATGCGCTCTGCAAGGAGGACGAGGTGCATGTCGATTGCTACCCTCTCCTTCCGAGCTACGCCACAAATACAACATGCACTCTGCAAGGAGGATGAGGTGCAGGTCGACTGCTACCCTCTCCTTCCGAGCTACGCCACGAATACAACATGCGCTCTGCAAGGAGGACGAGGTGCAGGTCGACTGCTACCTCTTTCTCCAAAGGTACGCCTTGAAAATCCTACCGAGTGGAGAGCAAACCTCCCACTCGGGGGCTTAGCTGCAGCCCAGTGCTTTCCTAAGTATCTGAAATCCTACCGAGTGGAGAGCAAACCTCCCACTCGGGGGCTTAGCTGCAGCCCAGTGCTCGCCTAAGTTTTTGAAAATCCTACCGAGTGGAGAGCAAACCTCCCACTCAGGGGCTTAGCTGCAGCCCAGTGCTCGCCTAAGTATCTGAAATCCTACCGAATGGAGAGCAAACCTCCCACTCGGGGGCTTAGCTGCAGCCCAGTGCTCGCCTATGTTTTTGAAAATCCTACCGAGTGGAGAGCAAACCTCCCACTCGGGGGCTTAGCTGCAGCCCAGTGCTCGCCTAAGTTTTTGAAAATCCTACCGAGTGGAGAGCAAACCTCCCACTTGGGGGCTTAGTTGCAGCCCAGTGCTCGCCTAAGTGTATTGGGGAACAAGTCGATTGCAACGAGCGCCTCGCTTTAACCTGCTAAAGACACCTCAAACCAAATGCAAACATATTCAACGTTGAATCCAAGTTCGGATAACACCTAACGAAACCTAAAGTGCTCAGGCGCTAAGCCTGTTAAGGTTTGTTGGTTACAAAAATCACTCGGCATACCGAGGAAAATTTAAAGTATCGAGCTCAGAAGTTTTTTACCCCTCCTGTGGAGGGCTGGAAGGTGTAACAAACTCATCTAGGTCGATTCCATCTGCAATCCGAGTGGCAGCAGCGATGAAGGTCTCCATGAAAGATCGAAATCGTGCTTCTTGGTGTTAACCACCCTAAGGGCCACCAGCTTGTCCTCTCGCGCATCCTTGCAGTGAACGCGGACCAGAGACAGAGCAACATCCGCACTGCACCTGGCCGAAGACTTTTTCCACTCCTGCACTTGACTTGGGACCTCGTTCAGTCGAGTCATCAGAGACTCGAGGTCGTTCTGGAGCGTCTCTCTTGGCTAGAGTGTTGTGTCGATGCGAGAAGTTGCAACCTTCAGCCTTGCGAGATAGTCGATGACAGCAGCAACGCGAGATTCAAGCCGGAGCACGTTCATGGCGACTTCATCTTTCACGGGAGAGTTGATGGGATCTAGGTTTATTTCCAGTCGACCAGTCTCGTCTTCAAAGTTCTGGCAAAATTCTGCAAGCACAACCACCGAGTCAAGACAACAGTCGGAGATCACAGTTAAAATGTTTGTTTAATACAAAAGATTACCTTCAAGCATGAGGAATAGCTTCTTGGCGAGTCCACCCAGATAAGCCTCCAGATCGTTCTTCTTTCTCACCAACTCACTGGCCTTGCCATTCAGGGTGGTCTTGTCACTTTTCAGTCGACTGACCTCCTTGTTGGCAGCATCAAGAGCAGCTTTCAGATTGGTGTTTTCTTGTTCAAGCTTGGTGGCTGAAGCAAGCTTCTCATCTGCGAGCTCGGTCTTCTCTAAATCCGCTTTCTGCATCTCAGCCAAGTCAAGGTCTTTCTTCTTCAGGGCATCCCTCACTTTGTCTACAAACTTACAGTGAGATCAGACTCTGAAACAAACGAGAGGCAAAGGCAATCATCGAAGGCCTCACCAAACATACCTTTAGCTTCCTCCTTCGCCTTCGTTAGGTTCTCTTGGGTCAGTTTCAGATCAAGCTCGAGCTGGATGTGTTTGTTCTCCAACTCAGTATAACGAGCCGCAAGGTCGCAGGATTTCTACGAAGAACCAATCGACAGATGTCAAAGGAAATTCACTTCCGAGTGACTAAGGAAAAATCATAGTGTTTCTAAGACTACGGCCGAATACAAACATTCGACCATAGTCTCGGGGACTACACCCAGTGGGTGCACTCAGCGTGCCCCCACTAGTTTCATCAGTTAGAGTCGACTAGTCGACCAACAACAACAAAAAAAACCCGGAAGGTGTTCTTCAAACTATAGTCGACTGCCAGCAGTCGACCACAGTCTCGGGGACTACACCCAGTGGGTGCACTCAGCGTGCCCCCACCGGTCTATGAATCCATTCGACCTAGTCGAGTAAAGAAAAAACTTAAGACATAAAGACTATGGTCGACTGCCAGCAGTCCACCATAGCCTTGGGGACTACACCCACTGGGTGCACTCAGCGTGCCCCCACTAACCCGGAATTTCAATCGACACACCCAGTGGGTGTAGGACAAACTCTAAGAATTTCAGAAAGAAGAGTTTTCAGATATCATATCCTAACAGAACGGGCAGTGACCGACTGACCTGAACATTACTCTGAAGAGCTGAACTGGCGTCATAGGCTGCCTGGCTGGCTTCTCGGATTGCCTTCACTTGCTCCATCATGACCCCCGCTTGGCGTATTGCTTCTTTAGCAGCACTAACTTGGTCTTTCGGGACGTGGTGGGTTGAGAAAAGCGAGGGTTGAGCAGCACTCGACGATGAAGGGCGAGCACTAGTCAACGGCACCGCAAAGGATATGGTAGGCCAAGTGACATTGTCTCCGTCCACGACCAACGTCTCGAGTGCTGGCACATCCTGAGTCGCCTTGCCAGCAGACGCTTTCTTGTTCCTCCTTCGCCTCAGTGGTTCCTCGTCGTCGTCGTCGGGAAGGTCAATAACGACGTTAGATGAAGCTGCAGAAAAGAATCAAAATTAGAGACAAGAAGCCAATCGACTGAACACGGAACTACAAGAGTCATACCAGGTTTCGAAGTAACAGCATCCTCCATCTCGTGATCTTCAGCCCTGGCCGAGGTATCAGAAGTAGCAGCACTGCAGTTCCACAAGTCAGTCGATTGGTTCATGAGTCAACCAAGAACAAGTTCATGAAACGGGAAAACTCAAGATTACCATTAGCCTGAGATTGTGGGGATCACCATCTTCATCTTCGGCAAGACCTTCGCCGGCTTCGACGGTGCCACTCGAGATTGCTTCGGAGCTTTCTCAGTCGGCGCCGGAGAAGTCGTCCGAGGGCGCTTGGTCGACGGCGCGACGGTCGCGGCCCCCTTACCATGCTCGGCCGCGGGATCATGGACAAGCTTCGAGCGTCTTTTCGAGCGAGGAGGTATAACTTCCTCCTCCTCCTCCTCCTCTTCCTCCTCACTAGAGTCATCACCCTCATCATCGTCGTGAGCATCCGAATCCCACTCCTCTGGGCTTTCGCCCCCACTTCCTTCCTCCTCCTCAGTCGGTGCTTGTGCTCCATTGGGCATCGAGTACAACTCAGTGGTGGCCTGACAGACAACAGAACAAGACAAAGGTCAATCGACCAATTTGCAGTGAAGCAGTATGAATAAAGCGAGATTACAATTAGAGACGAGTGGCCATACCATGTCCGGTGTGTAGGTGCAGTCGAGTGGTGGGATCCTCCTAGCCCCTCGAGGGTTGTCCTTATTCCCTGTGATTGCGGCAATCCACCTCTCTAGTGTGGCGTCGTCGACCGCTTCTGGATGGACCCGACTGGTGTCTTTGGTGCCACAGTACAACCACATCGAGTGGCCGCGGTACTGAAGCGGCTGGATGCGCCATCTAAGGAAGACCTCTAGAAGATCCATGCCCGTCACTCCATCCCGAACGAGCTGAACTACGCGCTCCATCAACATTTTTACCTGAGCTTTCTCCTCAGGGAGCACCTTCAGAGAAGAGGGTTTGTCCGCTTGGTCCATGGAGAACGGAGGGAGACCAGTCGACTGCCCCGGCGTCGACTCGTCTTGGCAGTAGAACCAGGTCGACTGCCACCCTCTGACCGACTCAGGAAGGGTCATGGCCGGGAAAGTACTCTTACTCCTCATCTGAATCCCAAGACCCCCGCACATCTGGATAACCTTAGTCCTCTCATCATCCGGACTCGCCTTTTTAACCGTCTGTGAGTGGCAGGTGAATATGTGCTTAAGGAGACCCCAGTGCGGTCGACAACCGAGGAAGTTCTCGCACATGGACACGAAAGCAGCAAGATAGGCAATGGAATTGGGAGTGAAATGGTGGAGTTGCGCCCCAAAGAAGTTCAGAAACCCTCGGAAGAAAACACTCGGCGGCAAAGAGAATCCGCGGTCTACATGAGTGGCTAGGAGAACGCACTCACCCTCCTGCGGCTGCGGTTGCCACTCGGTCCCCGAAAGCCTTGCTGACCCGTGGGGGATCAGACCCTCGTTGGCCAGGTCATTGAGATCCGCCTCGGTGATGGTCGAGCGGATCCAACCCCTTGGACCCAACCTTACGGCAGGCGGGACCTTGACGAAGATCCACCCCGACTGGACGCTCTCCCCTTCGCTTTCCCCGTCACCATCGCCTTCTTCGCGCGCTCCAAGGCCGCCGTCTTCTCCTTCACCATTGTCGCCGGCGAAGCACGCGAGGAGTGGATAGGCGGAGGTGAGAGCAAGCGCAGCGGGCGGAGGCAAAGAGGGCAGAGAGGGGAATGAGAAGGCACTATTCAAAAACCCTCGCCCGGCGCTTTATATAAGGACGCTTCCGAGTGGCTGGCAAGTAGGCCCGGGCGGTCCTGTCACATCCCGAAACAGTCACGCATGCACGATACGTGGCGAAAAAGGCGGCGCAGAAATCGAGGCTTCCACACCTTATCCCATCCGAGTACCGCGGTCCGCCCCGCTTCGCGCGCTTCCCAAAATTCGGATCCCACAAAATCCGCTGACGGCGGATCAATCTATCAGGCGATGGATTTCCTGCGATCCATCGCTCGGAAGTTCACTAAGTTCAAAAGTTCACTCAACAGAAGAAAGAATGGATCAAGGCGACTGAAAGAAAAGTTGATGCCAACGCTAAAAAAGAAAAATCGCTGATCCGGGATACGACATAATCAGAGCACAGGAAATAGGTCGGAGAAAATTATCAACTCCTTCCTCACTCGAACCTCGATCCATTCGAGGGCTAATGATGAAGTCATGTACCTAGGGTAGGGTCATGGACCTATCTAGGATACCCTACCCAAGGACATCCTTAGAAGAAGCTACCTTCCAGTTGACCAAGAGGGACTTCACTCGACGAACTCAAGGACACTCGACGATGAAGATAGCCACTCGACCATGAAGCGAACCACTCGACGGCCAGGAGACCTAAAGTCACTCAGCACGCAACGGTCTGTCATTAAGTAGATTTAATAGTCTTCATGGCACTTTATGAGGGCGTTACCAGTAACCCCCTATCTTAATGTACTTTAAACCCTGCATAACTAAGGGCCGGAGGGGTCTGGCGAACTCTATATAAGCCACCCCCCTCCTCAGTGTAAAGGGTTCGCACCCCTGTAACTCATATACACATAAACCAGTCGACCGCCTCCGGGCTCCGAGACGTAGGGCTATTACTTCCTCCGAGAAGGGACTGAACTCGTAAACACTCGTGTGTACAAGTACTCCATAGCTAGGATCTTGCCTCTCCATACCTACCCCCCATTCTACTGTCGGACTTAGAACCACGACACATACCGTCTACGTAACGCATCTGACAACCGACTCGAGCCGAACCCATGGAACGCAGCCCATCTCTGAAGATTCTACGCCTAACGCCGGACTCAGAGTTTGTCTCCCTGCTCCGTCCACCTTTTACATTTTCACTGTCTCTTGTCCCCCTCCTTCTTCCCACTTTTTTTAGTAAAAGCCTTTGATAGGCTGATTTGCGCATTGTTCGCACACACTTGATGTGCTCCTAGCACTCATTATACCTGGGGGCTTCTTTAACAGAAGCTTATTTATACGGGCTTCATGCCCAACACATGTGTCACACTTCCGCATGTACCTTTTATTCACCATTATATGCATCGATATGACTTAAGTTTTGGCCAAGCTGGGTTGCCTGGCTCCTGTGCTTACCCCTACGTTCCCGATTGTTCGGCTAGGAGGTAAAGGGAGCACCTCTGCGATTGTTACTGCCGGGTCAGCCGGATGTGTACCTCATACTGGGTGAAGCCGAAAGCTAGCGTTCTTAAGGGAATATTCGGTCGGTGACTTGAAAGATGATTTATTACTTATTTAACTTATCTGCCCCCAGATGCTTTTTCTGCTCTCTTCGCAGTGTGGGCATGCACTTTAGGGCATGCCTCCTAGGGAAAGGAACCCCTAACGGAACTATTCTCCCTGGAAGATGTTTCTTACTAACCATGTAATATAACATAACTAGTTGGGCACTTGTCTGATAAAGCACTAATGACCCCTACGCCTGGTTTCCATGCATGCCCCAGTTTTTTCATAACTAAGAAGGTATTCGGACACACTCTGGACTCTAGGGTCCCGAGGTTGAAGCGAAAAGGTCGGCAAAGACAAACGATCTACAATCCGGCTAGAAGGCACTTTACATGTCATTTTAAAATACATCGTCAAATTGACTGATTGTACTCCTCTTCAATCCCATCTAACAGGCTGTCTAATTTACAGTCCTGTTGGGAATACTTACCGGCCAACTCTACTTGGCCGTACATTAAGCTCACAGGGATCTCCTTCCCATCGGGCCCCACAGGTCCGACCTCAGCCATGTGGTTCGGATCCACCTTCTTGTACCATGTCTTCAACATGGCCCAGGCCTCCCTGGCGCCTTGACAGCAGGCCGATATCTTCCACAGGCGGAAGTGCTGCCGTGCTCAAGCTTCTCGGCAAGCCCTTCAAGGCTTTCGGATAGGGAGACGGACGGCCATAAGGCCTGGGCGACGCCACTCATCGCTTGCCGAACATGTTCGTGCAGTTGCATCAGCTCGGGGAGTTGGTCACCCATTGAACCGGGCATTCCCTCCGCAGGGCGACCTGTGAGCATACCTAAAGACACATTTCTGTCAATCGACTTCCTCGCCGAACTCTTCTTTTCAAAGGAGTTTGATCAAGCACTTACTATAAATGACGCGACGAAGCCGCTGATTCTCCTTCACGAAGCCAGACAGCTGGGCCCGAACACCTTTCAGCTCTTCTCCCAGCTGGGTGTGGGCATCTTGGAGCTTGTTCCTCTCCTGCTGCACCTTCATAAGCACCCTCTCGCCGGCCTTCAGCTGGCGCAGTAGCTGTTGCTTGTCCGGATCTAGTCCGGCACCCTCTGCAATATTATTGTCAGATTTACGCACACGCCGCACTTTATTAACTACTTATCTTTTCGAAGTATGTATTACCAGCGGGGGTCTCTGTAGCTCCCCTTGTGGCGGCCAGTGCGGCCTCAAGTTGGGCCTTGCACTCTTGAAGCTCCTAGGACAGGTGGGTATTCTTCTCCGTAAGATCCTGCATAACAAATGATCCTTAAATCAGTTATCTTAACTATTTTAAGTCTTGGGGGCTACTGGCATATATAACTATTAAAATTGCTTACCCGTATGTCCTTCACATACTGCTCCGTGGCTCTGGTTAAACCATCTTGAGCGGCACGGAGGTGCGCGTCTCCCGCATTAAAGGCATTCAACGCCTCCGGGAGAAACACGCGTCACGAAGAACTGTCCGGGGACGCCTGTGATTCATGGCGCTCTCCACCTCAGACCTGGTGGCGGACAGCCTGTCAGCATCCTCCGTTGGAGGAGCATCCGGCTCATGCCTTGTGTTCGCCTCCCCTTACGGACCACGCGTTGGAGCATGGCTGGCAGAGGCTTGATTGGCAACCTCTCCGGACACTGTCCGGCGAGCGCTCTTTCTCCTGGAAAAGTCATGAGCATTAACATACCTCCTAGGGATCCTTCCCTTAAAAACAGCGGTGCGACGTTTCGATTCGCGTCGCACTCCTCTTCCGCCTGTTGGGCCGAACTGACCCTTGCTGGTCAGCCGCCGCGGGTTCGGCTTCCCGCCTTAAAGACGCCTCCTGCGATGCACCATTGGGATAGGATGGTCAGAAATGAGCATGGATCAATTGATGGTGTCAGGACTCCGGTCGTAGTCACCTGGGAAGCCGGAAATAAACCGGGGTAGTCAGCCGTAATGGCGACTAGAGCATTGTCCATGCTAAGTTGGTGGAACACCCCGTCAATCAGCTCCACCTTTATGTCCGTATCCTCTTCGGAGGCCGGATCAAGGGATCGTCCCGGATCCTCGGGCTGTGGAGTCAGGCTTTGTATGCCCTCCACGTCCCGGCGCAGCTCCTGCGTCAAAATCACAAAGTAAGACACTTGACTTTGGAAATATGGATCGGATAGATAAACGTCCGCTTACCCAGCTCCGAGGGTTATTCATGGAGAATCCATTCAATGGACTCATGCGGAGGAAGTCCTCCTTCTCCCCCTTGTACAAGCCGGACAGGATCTTTACCAGATCGGCGGCCGATCCCGGCCCTCTGCGGCCATGACGGGTGGCGTCATCTTCCCCGTTGAAATCCCACATGGGGTGGGCCCTATATTGGAGCGGTTGCACCCCTCGCATAATGCATGTGGCCATGATCGCAATCATGGTCAATCCGGAGTGGGCCAGTAACCTAATCCGGCCCATCAGATAATGGACGCTCCCATCATCTTCCCGTTGAGGGCTCCGCGGGCGCCAACTCAGGCGTTTCTTCAAGGGAGCATTGCTGAACTCCGGGAGGCTAATCCGAACTGGATCCGGCAGAGGGGCATCCTCCATATAGAACCATTCCGAAGGCCAGTTTTCGGACGCCTTCTTCGGGGTACCGGATAGATATCCGGTCCCGGCGATGCGCCATATTTTGGCTCCGCCCGCTTGATATATCGACCCCTCGTGAGAACGGGGTACGAGGCAAAACAATATCTTCCACAGCGCAAAATGGGGCTCGATGCCCAAGAACAGCTCGCAAAGAGCTACAAAGCCCGTGATGTGCAGAATGGAGGCGGGTGTAAGGTGGTGAAGCTGGAGTCCGTAGAACTTCAGGAGCCCCCAGAGAAACTGATGTATGGGAAATCCGAGTCCCCTTATTAGATAAGGGATGAAGCATACCCGCTCTCCTTTGGAAGGGTTGGGGACGCTCTCCGCCTGCTTTCCACCCCTGAAGGTGGCCAGTCCGGCTCGAACCGGAACCATGAAGGCTGGGGGAAGATATCCCTCGGTTTGGAGCGTCACTAGCTCGCTGTGTGGAAGTGAGCATCTCTCCCAATCTCCTGGCTGAGGGCTGAGAGCGCGAGAGGAGGAGCCGCGTCGACTATCCATGATGGAATGGATTTTTGTCGGAGGCGCTTCGATGAGTACTTGCGGAAGGAGGATGGTGTGAGTTGGATCTAGATCCTTGCCTCTCTTATAGGCGGCTCGTTTGCGCGGCTAGGGGGTAAAATGTAAAAATACCCTAGCTTTTCGCATTCACATGACACGTGGAAGAGGGCCATTATTGGACGTGGAAGCCAAGGAGCGCGACATTTATAAGGAAGCCGGACACTATTCGGCAGGTACATGAAGTTTGAAGGAGAACCCGCCTTGCAACACCGAAGACAATATACGCGCCAGACTCGTCGTCATTGAAGCCTGGTTCGGGGGCTACTGAGGGAGTCCTGGACTAGGGGGTGTCCGGATAGCCGAACTATCATCATCGGTCGGACTTCAAGACTATGAAGATACAAGATTGAAGACTTCGTCCCGTGTCCGGATGGGACTTTCCTTGGCGTGGAAGGCAAGCTTGGCGATACGGATATGTAGATCTCCTACCATTGTAACCGACTCTGTGTAACCCTAGCCCTCTCCAATGTCTATATAAACCGGATGGTTTAGTCCGTAGAATAACAACAATCATACCATAGGCTAGCTTCTAGGGTTTAGACTCCTTGATCTCGTGGTAGATCTACTCTTGTAACATCCACATCATCAATATCAATCAAGCAGGACGTAGGGTTTTACCTCCATCAAGAGGGCCCGAACTTGGGTAAAACATCGTGTCCCTTGTCTCATGTTACCATCCTCCTAGACGCACAGTTCGGGACCCCCTACCCGAGATCCGCCGGTTTTGACACTGACATGGGCCTAGTGAACTCGGACATTTGGCCTCTCATCTGGAAAATTTGGGCCCTTCCTAAGTGCAAATTCTTTGTCGGGCTCACCCTTTAGGATCGCCTATGGATGGCAGTGCAGCTATATGCTCCATGGGTGGTGAAACTGTGGGCCTTGTCAGCTTTGCTGGTTTGAGCATGAATCGGTGTCCCACCTTCTCTTCTAGTGCAGAGTCACCATCAAAACTTAGAAGCCGACCCTCTCATGGCTTGGCATCCACCATATCAATATGCGGTGTTGGTCCATCTCCACCTCGCCTAAGGATTGGTGGTCGATGCCCATCCGCCCCTATAACATGGCATGCCATGGGCTCGGATCTCTCGCCATGCTTGTCTCATGACTGGTTTGGAATGAGATAAATGCCTGGTTCTTCCATGGAAAGTCCCAACCGGTGACCATCATACTAACCTAAAGGAGGAAGTGCGGAATTGGACGTTGGTGGGCACTAACCATTTGAGTTCTCTGATGTTGAGAGAGCAACCCCATTACTGTTAATGAAGGTCATTTCTGATGGTTTTGCCATCGGCTTGGCCAAGGTGTTGCGGCATTGGACATCCGTCTAAAACTCTCTCCTTACTTAATCAATAAAAGGGCAAATCTTTTCCCTCTTTCTTTAAAAGAAAACTAAAGGTTTCAACTAGTAAAGAAAATGTGAACAAATGTGTTGAGCGGTTGATAGCTATTTTTTTGTGGGCGTTGATAGCTACTTAAGTGTAACGCTAGCATAGTTGCCACATCGGTCCAGTTGCCACGATAACCATTAGTATGGCTATTTTGGGCCAAGATAACACTCTAGCAAGAGTTGTCATATAGCCCCGAGTCGCATGTGTGCTTCTGCGGTGGGCACCTTGCTGAGTACTCCCTCCTTTTTTATGTACTCCACATATTAGCTTTGACTGAAGTCAAATTTTACCAAGTTTGACTAAGTTTGTGAAAACAATATGAACATTTACTTTAAAAATGTATATTGTGTGAAAATATATGCAATGATGAATCCAATTATATATATTTGGTGGTGTATATGTTAATATATTTTTCTACATAATGCTAAAAAAATGTTTTTCTACAAACTTGTTGAATATATATAAAGTTTGACTTTAGATAAATCTAATATGCAGATTAAATAAAAACAAAGAGAGTAGTATACTACGGTACTGATAGATGGAGATAACAATTGCTGCAGGAAACATTAGTTGGCTCATGATGCCGCCCGTGCAAATGGATAGAATTGACAGGATAATAACCTTTTACCACACGCTTTCAGTGTGTTGATAAGAGATGGCTAGTGGCATGGCAATTGGTTCCGGTTGCTTTCAGCATATGTATGCAGATTATTATCCATATCTAGCTGTCCACGCCCATGAACTAGCAGCTCCCTTGCATAATCTTTTCACACAAGATCATATTCGCAACAATTTTAAAAATCTACAACCACGAGTTGTTGTAAAACAAAACAAAATCATCTTTCAGGCGTCCCGATCGAAAGGTCCCTTTCAATGCCCCGAAAGAAAACAGAATATCGATTGGTGATTGCTTTACTGTCACTCACTGTTCTTTTTCATCCGTGGCCCAATTAAACCAGGAGTGCGCAACTGCGCATAGATACATACATGTAGCTGTCGTGCTTGCAAATTCCAGCGGGGATGATGGATCGAGCCAGGTTTCTTGCCGACGTGGGGCGGGTGATGAAGGGCGCGACGCTGTCATCACCAGCACGTCACCCGCTCAGATCGGCAGCACGCCACGTACGTACTAGGTGGGCATTACTCCGGTGATGGCCGGAACGGCCGTGGTTCCTTCCAGAAGTAGCGGCGCCGCCAGCGAGGCGCATACGTATTACCTGTCCATGTCCATTGCTTTTGGGCGGCGCGTCGGGCCGCCGGTGCGTGCCGCGCATCGGCAGGCGTACGTCTGTCTCCCGGCTTGGGCGAGTGGCCGCACGTCGCTAGCGTGCGAGCCACATCGCAAACGCACGGGCGAGCTGGGCGATGGCGACGGCTGTGGCGTCGCGTCGTGACGGAGGGGGTCCGGCCCGGTCGACTGGACAACGACGAGGGCGTCACGTACATATGCGCGCGAACGCACGCCCGGAAGGCCGGCGCGCTCGGCGTCGATCCGATCCCGTCCCTGTACCGCCGTACATGCGATGGACACCGACACGGGACCAGGCGCCTTTTCCGATTCAATGCTCGGCGCCAGTCGAGATCGACCAGTCGACGGCGGCTGCCCTGCGATCCACGACTCCGTCGGCTGCCTGGACGCACCGATGGCGTGAGGGACGGATGGATGGATGGATGGACGGCGAGGCTTGGAGCCACTCGGCGGCCGTGTGCCGTCGTGCGTGGCCGCGTGGGCGCACGTACGGCGGTTTTGTTCCTTTGCTGCACTTGCGGGGCGCGGACAGGCGCGCACGGGGCTTGCCGGGGCCGGCATGACCGGGCTGATCGGCCGTCGGCAAGGTTCAGCGTACGTGCCCGCGCGTCACCAGCTAGCCTGGCCCGCGCCATCCTCGCCGCTCGCCGACGACATGGCGTGCGGATAATAACTCTAAAACAAATGCGGAGTGAGAGTGAGACACCGAGGCGTGGTGTTCCTGCACAGGGCTAATCGGTAATCGGGCACGCACTTGCACAACCAGTTGGGCGGGCAGGCCAGTTAACCCCACGCTGACAGCGGGAGAAAAAGGAGCTCGCAATTAGCACTAGGGCCCATGGTACCTATCTTCACCTGGTGTGACGGCCTATATGGGGCCCTGTTTGCATACTCTAACTTTTAAAAGTTAGAGTTAGATTTTAACTCTGAACTAACCCTAAATTAATTCTAACCAAAGAGGTGTTTGGATGGCAGGGTTAGATTGGCAATAAATGCTTTCTCTCAATCATTTGATCGAGAGCTGCGCAAACCGAGGCAGACCGGGACGTGCCTGGCAAGGAGCCGCGCTGGCCTCTCACGCAGCCCGCCGGCCGAATCCGCCATCCCTGCGCAAGGAGCCGCGCTGGCTGAGGCCGACGGGGACAGGCCGCGCAAGGAGCGGCGACTGCTTACTGGCGGGCAGACAGGCCGCGCAAGGAGTGGCAACTCCTTACTGGCGGGCAGACAGGCCACGGGGAGACGATGGGGTTGGAATGGGAGGATAGGGCTGGGCAGCTGCGGGAAGAGCGAGAGAAAAATGTGTTTTTTAATGGTCCCGAGGAGAACTAACCCAAATAAACACCTCTTGGATGAGTTAGTTTTTTTGGATGGGTTAGATGCATCTAACCTAAACTAACCCTTCTTGTTTGGATATTTTAAATTAGTTAAGTCCAAACTAACCCAAACTAACTCTAACCTACGCATCTAAACAGGACCATGGCCGACAGATGAGGAGGCTGTGCGCCATCAGCCTCTCAAGATATTTTCAAATGGAGTTGCGTACGTGTATCAGCAAGCTCACTGCACACATGATGTGTAAATTAACATGAACAATACGAGGACACCCATATTTTTGGTGTGCGATATTGCAGTACTCATTGCACAAGTGACCGACAAGGCCCCAACTTTTTTAGCAGTGGGAAGCATATCCCGTCCGGCCAAACGGACAGCGTAGCATCACCCACAAAGCATCTGTCCCGACCATACGCCCGAGTCTTGCCTCGTGGGCACATCATGCTGGCAAAGGCAGCGAGCACCGGACCCCCAGCCGACGCGACGCGCGACACCCCAAATGACAGTGAGACGAGGTAAGCGATCTCATCATGAAACCGGCAAAAGCCGGCTTGGTTTACCCGGCCGGCACAACACACATCAATTGTCCCGTCTGTTTCCCTCTGCAGCTACAGTTTGCCGGGTCGAGCGGCGCTGTCTGATGAGCTGCTCACAAGGCATGTAGGACACGTGGAAAGCATCACAGAGCTGCTCCCAACTCGCAGTGCTGTGAGCGGGCAGCAATCAGGAACTTCTGCTCGTTTCACGTGATGCACTATTTTTTAAGGGTTGTACATCATTGTAAAATATGAGGCTGGTCATAGTGGGGAGTAACTTAGAGTAGTAACATTTATATGTTACTAGCCTATGTTACTACCTTTATAGTGATAGTGTCATATGTGTAGTAACATAGATGTCTTCATTTATCACTATGTAGACTCATTTTGCATTGAAAAGCGCTATGTGATGATAACATATTATGTTACCTTATCTGCCTCTTTCCTCATTAACTACTTGCCACCTCATCATTTTTGCTTATGTGACATCTATGTTACTCCTTAAATTACTCTCACTATGACCAGCCTGATAGAGTAGAATGCTCTGTTTACTGTTAGATGGGCTGATGAAAGCCTCGGTGTTCAGGTGTCTCACAGGGAAAAACCTATTTGACGCATTTTGCGTCAAACAGTCGAGAAATGGCACAGGGGATGAGAGCTACCGAGCGATTTGGGTTCGCCCAACTAGAAGCATACGTGCAGTTTTGAGGTTGTCGTTTTAGGAAGCTTCTAGAGAATTCTCAGACAATTTTTCTGGTTTTGGGAACCTTCTAGAAGTTCTTGGACCAGTTTCTCTTTTTTACTTTCTATTTTTTATTTCTATTTTTCGTTTTTCGTTTTCCTGTTTTTTTTCTTTTTCTGTCCTTTTTATATTTTTCTGTTTCCTTTTTGGTTTTCTTTTCCTTCAGTTTTCCTTTTTCCATTTATTTCTTTTTTCAACAAATTTTCTGGAATAAAAAAATGTTCGTATTTCTTAAAATTTCTTCATTTTTCCAGATCTTGTTCCTGTTTTCAAATTTTCTTCAGAAACTCCGAAAAAAGATAAGAAGTTTAAAATTTGTTCACTTTTTTCAAAAAAAGGTTCGACAATTCAAAAAATATATTAAAATTTGGGATTTTTTAAAATTTCTAATTTTTTCCAACAATTCAAAAAATGTTCACGGATTTAAAAAATGTTCCTGTTTTCAAAACAGTTCAGAAATTTTAAAAAATGTTCATGTTTCAATTTTTTTTGTAAATTTAAAAAATGTTCGGGAAATTAAATAAATTTTTGGAAAATTGTTCGCGTCTTGCAAAATTTGTTCATTTTTTTTTACAAAAATGTTCCTGTTTTCGAAATTTGTTCACCAACTAAAAAAAATTCCTGTTTTCATAATTTTCGGCAAAATTGATTTTTTTAGAGAATTTCATAATATATTCATGTTTTGCAAAAAATATTCATAATTTCTGGAAATGTTAGTTTTTTTCAATATTTGTTTCTGTTTTTTGAAAAATGTTCTTGTTTTCCATTTGTTCCTTTTTTTAGCAAAATAATGTTTGCAATTCCCAAGAAAGTTTTGAATCTTTAAAAGTTTGTGTGCAAATTTTGAAAATATTCGTTTTCATAAATGTATCTACTTTTGTGAAAAAGAAAACCACGTTTGAAATTTCAAAAAAAGTGTATGTTCTTTTGCCGTGTTATGTTCATATAATATGAGCTGGCATTTTAGACAAAGAAGTCTATCATCACAGTGGCTCATTGTTTTAAATAGAGGGGTATGAAAAATAGCGCCGGGCCTCCAAATCAGCTATAGCGGGCTATTTGTGAACGCGACCATTTAGCGGCACCCTGCTTAAAAGGCTATAGCGGGCCGGCTATTTAAAACTATGGTGGCTGTCGATGTTGATTCACTCGTGTGTTCGAATCCCATAGATGGATATTTTTGGGAATTTTTGCGAGCTACTCTTTCTATTTTATCGTTGTGTTCGCTTCACTGGCACTAGAGACAGCTCGTCGCGGTGGATAGCTGTGCGTTCGTGTTGACCGGTGGTCGCGGGTTCAATTCCCACGTGAGGAGTCGTTATTTTTGTTGTTTTTTCTCGGGGCGCTATCTTAAATGGGCCAGCCCAGGTCAGTGATGCTCTTTGCGATTCATCGATTGTTTGTCGCATAAGCGGCGTACAGGAGGTCCTGTCTCAGAGCTTGTGCTCTCGCGTGAGCTAAGCCAGACTTCAAGGCACCAGGCCAAAAATGCCAGACTCATGGGTCTTTACATGGCTAATACGGGCTTCTTCCAACTAATCAAATTAGCCCCCTGATTTCCAGGGGGTGTACGCCGATTCTTCCTAAATGGCTAACCATAAACTGTGAATTGGATCAAGCCCATAATAACCCCGTATTAGTGAAGGAAATATGCCTTAGAGGCCATAATAAGGTTGTTATTTTATGTTTCCTTACATCATGATAAATGTTTATTATCCATGCTAGAATTGTATTAACCGGAAACTTGATACATGTGTGGATACATAGACAAAACACCGTGTCCCTAGTAAGCCTCTACTAGACTAGCTCGTTAATCAAAGATGGTTAAGTTTCCTAACCATAGACATGTGTTGTCATTTGATGAACGGGATCACATCATTAGGAGAATGATGTGATGGACAAGACCCATCCGTTAGCTTATCATTATGATTGTTTAGTTTTATTACTATTGCTTTCTTCATGTCAAATACATATTTCTTCGACTATGAGATTATGCTACTCCCAGATACCGGAGGAATACCTTGTGTGCTATCAAACGTCACAACGTAACTGGGTGATTATAAAGATGTTCTATAGGTATCTCCGAAGGTGTTAGTTGGGTTGGCATAGATCGAGATTAGGATTTGTCATTCCGAGTATCGGAGAGGTACCCCTGGACACTCTCGGTAATGCACATCATAAGAAGCCTTGCAAGCAAAATGACTAATGAGTTAGTTGCAGGATGATGCACTACAGAACGAGTAAAGAGACTTGCCGGTAATGAGATTGAACTAGGTATAAAGATACCGACGATCGAATCTCGGGCAAGTAACATACCGATGGACAAAGGGAATTATGTGTGTTGTCATAACAGTTCGAGTGATAAAGATCTTCGTGGAATATGTAGGAATCAATATGGGCATCCAGGTCCCGCTATTGGTTATTGATTGGAGAGGTGTCTCGGTCATGCCTACATAATTCCCGAACCCGTAGGGTCGCACGCTTAACGTTCGTTGACGCTAGAGTATTATTGGGATATTTGATGAGTGGTAACCAAATGTTGTTCGGAGTCCCGGATGAGATCCCAGACGTCACGAGGAGTCTCAGAATGGTCAAGAGGTAAAGATTTATATCTGGGAAGTCATATTTTGGGTTCCGGAAAAAGGTGCAGTTTTTTCGGTATTGTATCGAGAAGCTTCCAGAAGGTTCCGGAGCATTCCGGAGGGGTCCGTGATATTTCTCCGTCGTATCTATAATTTTTGATTGTTCCATGCCAATATTATTCAACTTTCATATACTTTTGGCATTTTTTATACTTTTTTGGGACTAACATATTGATCTAGTGCCCAGTGCCAGTTGCTATTTGTTGCATGTTTTATGTTTCGCAGAAACCCCATACCAAACAGAGTCCAAACGGAATAAAAATGGACGGAGAATATTTTTGGAATATTTATGAATTTTGGGAATAAGAATCAACGCGAGGCGGTGCCCGAGGGAGCCATGAGGCTGGGGGGCGTGCCCTAGGGGGGTGGGCACGCCCCTGACCCTCGTGGGTACCCCATAAGGCGGTTGCTGCTCTTCTTTTGCCGCAAGAAAGCTAATTTTCGGAAGAAAAATCGTGGCGAAGGTTTCAATCCAATCGGAGTTACGAATCTCCGGATATATAGGAAACGGTGAAAGGGCAGAATCTGGGAACGCAGAAACAGAGAGAGACAGATCCAATCTCGGAGTGGCTCTCGCCCCTCCCACGCCATGGAGACCATGGACCAAAGGGGAAACCCTTCTACCATCTAGGGAGAAGGTCAAGGAAGAAGAAGAAGAAGAAGAAGAAGAAGGGGGGCTCTCTCCCCCTCGCTTCCGGTGGCGCCAGAACGCCGCCGGGGGCCACATCATCACCGTGATCTACACCAACAACGTCGTCTTCTTCATCAACATCTCCATCACCTTCCCCCATCTATATTCAGCGGTCCACTCTCCCGCAATTTGCTGTACCCTCTACTTGAACATGGAGCTTTATGCTTCAAATTATTATCCAATGATGTGTTGCCATCCTATGATGTCTGAGTAGATTTTTGTTGTCCTATTGGTAATTGGTGAATTGCTATGATTGGTTTAATTTGCTTGTGGTTATGTTGCTGTCCTATTGTGCCCTCCGTGTCGCGCTAGCGTGAGGGATTCCCGCTGCAGGGTGTTGCAATATGTTTATGGTTTTCTTATTGTCTGCATTGCGTGAGTGACTGAAACACAAACACGGATAAGTGGGTCATGGCGTATGGGAATAACGAGGACTTGATACTTTAATGCTATGGTTGGGTTTTAACTTAATGATATTTAGTAGTAGCGGATGCTCGCTAGAGTTCCAATCATAAGTGCATACAATCCAAGAAGAGAAAGTAAGTTAGCTTATGCCTCGCCCACATAAAACTTGCTATCGGTCTAGTAAAGTAGTCAATTGCTTAGGGACAGTTCCACAACTCCTACCACCACTTTTTCACACTTTCTATATTTACTTTATTGCTTCTTTATCTAAACAACCCCTACTTTTTATTTACGTGCCCTTTATTATCTTGCAATTCTATCCAACAACATCTACAAAGTCCTTCTAGTTTCATACTTGTTCTAGGTAAAGCGAACGTTAAGCGTGCGTAGAGTTGTATCGGTGGTCGACAGAACTTGAGGGAATATTTGTTCTACCTTTAGCTCCTCGTTGGGTTCGACACTCTTAGTTATCGAAAGAGGCTACAATTGATCCCCTATACTTGTGGGTTATCAAGACCTTTTCATGGCGCTGTTGCCGGGGAGCAATAGCGTGGGGTGAATATTCCCGTGTGTGCTTGTTTGCTTTATCACTAAGTAACTTTTATTTGCTGTTATTAGTTGTTTTCTATCTTTAGATATGGGTAGGAAACGCAAAATACCAAAAAAATTAGTTGTACCTACTACACCAATGGTTGAAGAACCACTCAAAATTTATCACACTCCTGAAGTTTTTTACTTGGATCATCTTCGATCCGTATGTGCTTGTGCTGAAACCCCAACTAGCTTAGTTGAGGGCAAATCTTTAGATGAGCATGCTTGTTATGTGCGACACCGCTTATCTCAAAAAGGGAAACTTTTACTGGATCAAATTCATCGTTTGCAATGCTATGCTTGGAATTTATGTGAAATATATGATTTTACTTGTTGTTATGAAAACCCTAAGAAACACCTTCCCTACCAATGTGAGTTCGGTGATAATGGAATTGTATCTTCGTACGCTAAGGGTGTTTATAATTACTATGATGTTCAACAAATTGAAGAATTTGTTGCTTTTAAGGGTGCTTATGAAATTGCTTCTTTGATGGGAAAGTATGATGCTACTCTTTACAAATCTGAAAATGTTGCCATACTTAAATATTGTTATGATAATTATGCTTCTAATGCCTATGTTAAACCATATATTGAGGACTCCTTTGCTGTCCAAGAAGAGACTAATATTTTGCAGGAGTCTATGGAAGAAGAAATTGATGAAACTGTGAGCTCATCGGATGAAAAAGATGATGAGGAGAGCGAAGAACAAAAGGAGGAAAAGCGGATTAGCTACCCGTGCCCACCTTCTAATGAGAGTAACACTTCAACTTATACATTGTTTAATTTCCCTTCGTGCTTACCAAAGGATGATTGCTATGATGATTGTTATGATCCCATTGATTCTTTTGAAATATCCCTTTTTGATGATGCTTGCTATGCTTGTGGCCAAGATGCCAATATGAATTATTCTTATGGAGATGAACTTGCTATAGTTCCTTATATTAAACATGAAATTGTTTCTATTGCACCCACGCATGATAGTCCTATTATCTTTTTGAATTCTCCAAACTACACTCTATCGGAGAAGTTTGCACTTATTAAGGATTATATCGATGGGTTGTCTTTTACTACTACACATGATGATTTTTATGAATATAATATGCATGTGCTTGCTGCTCCTACTTGCAACTATTATGAAAGAGGAACTACATCTCCGCCTCTTCCTGTTTCCAATATGATAAAATTGCAAGAAACTGTTTATACTATGCATTGGCCTTTACTATGTGTGCATGAATTGTTCTTGAATGACATGCCGATGCATAGGAAGAGAGTTAGACTTCGTCATTGCTTGATATATGTTACTTTGTCCTCACTACTAAATCACAAATCATTGTTAATTAAAATTGGCTTTGATATACCTTGGGATCCGGGTGGATTCATTACTTGAGCAATATATGCCTAGCTTAATGGCTTTAAAGAAAGCGCTTCCAGGGAGACAACCCGGAAGTTTTAGAGAGTCATTTAAAATTTCTGTTGTGTCCTTTCATATTGTTTAAAAACAAAATAAAATAAAGAGGGGAACCCAAAACTTTTCAAAAAGGAAAGTGAAAGTAAGAAAGACAAGCATTGTTGAAGTGGGGGAGCTCCTTGAACTTTGTTCATGCTCACGGAAACTTTGTGAATCTTGATTACAGAAACTTTTCAACAAAAATAATTATCCCCTTGTACAGTTCCATTGTATTATAAAAATAATGTTCCAAGGTTTGCCTTTAGGATGTTTACAATGCTTGTTGATTTGTGCGGTGCAGGACAGAAACTTTGGCTGTAGTGCACGATTTTACATTTTTTATTGGAACGTCAAACGGTTCTGATTCTTTTGGAACTGTCTATATATACAAATTTATTATTTTCCTTAATTTTGGCAGAATTGTTGGCGTACCAGAAGTATGGTGAATGTTCAGATTGCTACAGACTATTCTGTTTTTGACAGATTCTGTTTTTGATGCATAGTTTGCTTGTTTTGATGAAACTATCAATTTCTATCAGTGGATTAAGCCATGTAAAAGTTATATTACAGTAGACAAAATGAAAAAATAAAATATGAATTGGTTTGCAACAGTACTTAGAGTAGTGATTTGCTTTATTATACTAACGGATCTTACCGAGTTTGCTGTTGAAGTTTTGTGTGGATGAAGTGTTCGAAGACCGAGGAGGTCTCGATATGAGGAAAAGGAGGAGAGGCAAGAGCTCAAGCTTGGGGATTCCCAAGGCACCCCAAGTAAATATTCAAGGAGACTCAAGCATCTAAGCTTGGGGATGCCCCAGAAGGCATCCCCTCTTTCTTCACAAGTATCGGTATGTTTCCGGATTTGTTTCATTCATGTGATATGTGCAAATCATGGAGCGTCTTTTGCATTTAGTTTTCACTTTTCTTTTATGCACCATGCTGGTATGAGATAGTCCTTGGTTGATTTATAGAATGATCATTGAACTTCACTTAAATCTTTTGAGTATGGCTTTATAGAATGCTTCATGTGCTTCACTTATATCATTTGAAGTTTGGATTGCCTGTTTCTCTTCACATAGAAAACCGCCATTCGTAGAATGCTCTTTTGCTTCACTTATATTTGTTAGAGCATGGGCATATCTTTTGTAGAAAGAATTAAACTCTCTTGCTTCACTTATATCTATTTAGAGAGATGACATGAATTGGTCATTCACATGGTTAGTCATAAAATCCTACATAAAACTTGTAGATCACTGAATATGATATGTTTGATTCCTTGCAATAGTTTTGCGATATAAAGGTGGTGATATTAGAGTCGTGCTAGTTGATGAATTGTGAAATTGAGAAATACTTGTGTTGAGGTTTGCAAGTCCCATAGCATTCACGTATGGTAACCGTTGTGTGACAAATTTGAAGCATGGGGTGTTTCTTTGATTGTCTTCCTTATGAGTGGCGGTCGGGGACGAGCGATGGTCTTTTCCTACCAATTTATCCCCCTAGGGTCATGCATAGTAGTACTTTGCTTCGAGGGCTAATAAACTTTTGCAATAAGTATATGAGTTCTTTATGACTAATGTGAGTCCATGGATTATACACACACTTACCCTTCCATCATTGCTAGCCTCTTCGGTACCGTGCATTGCCCTTTCTCACCTTGAGAGTTGGTGTAAACTTCGCCGGTGCATCCAAACCCCGTGATATGATACGCTCTATCACACATAAGCCTCCTTATATCTTCCTCAAAACAGCCACCATACCTACGTATCATGGCATTTCCATAGCCATTCCGAGATATATTGCCATGCAACTTCCATCATCATCATCATACACATGACTAGAGCATTCATTGTCATATTGCTTTGCATGATCGTAAGACAGCTAGCATGATGTTTTCATGGCTTGTCCGTTTTTTGATATCTTTGCTATGCTAGATCATTGCACATCCCGGTACACCGTCGGAGGCATTCATATAGAGTCATATCTTTGTTCTAGATATCAAGTTGTAATATTGAGTTGTAAGTAAATAAAAGTGTGATGATCATCATTATTAGAGCATTGCCCTAGTGAGGAAAGGATGATGGAGACTATGATTCCCCCACAAGTCGGGATGAGACTCCGGACTTTATGAAAAATAAAAGAGGCCAAAGAAGCCCAAATAAAAAAGAGGCCAAAGAAGCCCACCAAAAAATAAAAAAAAGATAAAATAAGAAAATGAGAGAAAATGAGAGAAGGGGCAATTTTACTATCCTTTTACCACACTTGTGCTTCAAATAGCACCATGTTCTTCATATAGAGAGTCTCTTGAGTTATCACTTTCATATACTAGTGGGAATTTTCATTATAGAACTTGGCTTGTATATTCCGATGATGGGCTTCCTCAAATGCCCGATGTCTTCATGAGCAAGCAAGTTGGATGCACACCCACTTAGTTTCCAGTTTGAGCTTTCATACACTTATAGCTCTTAGTGCATCCGTTGCATGGCAATCCCTACTCCTCGCATTGACATCAATTCAAGGGCATCTCCATAGCCCGTTGATTAGCCGCGTCGATGTGTGACTTTCTCCCTTTTTTGTATTCTCCACACAACCTCCATCATCATATTCTACTCCACCTATAGTGCTATTTCCATGGCTCACACTCATGTATTGCGTGAGGGTTGAAAAGGCTGAAGCGCGTCAAAAAGTATGAACCAATTGCTCGGCTTGTCATCGGGGTTGTGCATGATGGGAGCATTTTGTGTGACGAAAATGAAGCATGGCCAAACTATATGATTTTGTAGGGATAAGCTTTCTTTGGCTATGTTATTTGATAAGACATAATTGCTCGGTTGGCATGCTTGAAGTATTATTGTCTTAATGTCAAATGATAGACTATTGCTTTGAATCACTCGTGTCTTAATATTCATGCCATGATTAGATTACATGATCACGATTATGCTAGGTAGATTCCACATCAAAAATTATCTTTCTTTATCATTTACCTACTCGAGGACAAGCAGGAATTAAGCTTGGGGATGTTGATACGTCTCCGTCGTATCTATAATTTTTGATTGTTCCATTACAATATTATTCAACTTTCATATACTTTTGGCAACTTTTCATACTATTTTTGGGACTAACATATTGATCCAGTGCCCAGTGCTAGTTCCTGTTTGTTGCATGTTTCATGTTTCGCACAAACCCCATATCAAACGGAGTCCAAACGGGATTAAAACGTACGGAGAATATTTTTGAAATATTTATTATTTTGGGAAGAAGAATCAACGCGAGACAGTGCCCGAGGAGGCCACGAGGCAGGGGGCACACCCCAGGAGGGTGGGCGCGCCCCTGACCCTCGTGGTCACCCCGTAAGACTGTTGCTACTCTTCTTTTGCTGCAAGAAAGCTAATTTCTGGAAAAAAAATTGTGGCGAAGGTTTCAATCCAATCGGAGTCACGGATCTCCGGATATATAAGAAACGGTGAAAGGGCAGAATCTGGGAACGCAGAAACAGAGAAAGACAGAGAGACATATCCAATCTCGGAGGGGCTCTCGCCCCTCCCACGCCATGGAGACCATGGACCAGAGGAGAAGCCCTTCACCCATCTAGGGAGAAGGTCAAGGAAGAAGAAGAAGAAGAACAAGAATAAGGGGGGCTCTCTCCCCCTCACTTCCGGTGGCGCTGAAACGCCGGCTGGGGCCATCATCATCACTGTGATCTACACCAACACCGCCGTCATCTTCATCAACATCTCCATCACCTTCCCCCATCTATATTCAGCGGTCCACTCTCCTGCAACCCGCTGTACCCTCTACTTGAACATGGTTCTTTATGCTTCATATTATTATCCAATGATGTGTTGCCGTCCTATGATGTCTGAGTAGATTTTTGTTGTCCTATCGGTAATTGGTGAATTACTATGATTGGTTTAATTTGCTTGTGGTTATGTTGCTGTCCTATTGTGCCCTCCATGTCGCGCAAGCGTGAGGGATTCCTGCTATATGGTGTTGCAATATGTTTATGGTTTGCTTATTGTCTATGTTGCATGAGTGACTGAAACACAAACACAGATAAGTAGGTCATGGCGTATGGAAATAAAGAGGACTTGATACTTTAATGCTGTGGTTGGGTTTTACCTTAATGATCTTTAGTAGTTGCGGATGCTTGCTAGAGTTCCAATCATAAGTGCATACGATCCAAGAAGAGAAAGTATGTTAGCTTATGCCTCTCCCACATAAAACTTGCTATCGGTCTAGTAAAGTAGTCAATTGCTTAGGGACAATTTCACAACTCCTACCACCACTTTTCCACACTCGCTATATTTACTTTATTGCTTCTTTATCTAAACAGCCCCTACTTTTTATTTATGTGCCCTTTATTATCTTGCAATTCTATCCAACAACATCTACAAAATCCTTCTAGTTTCATACTTGTTCTAGGTAAAGCGAACGTTAAGCGTGCGTAGAGTTGTATCGGTGGTCGATAGAACTTGAGGGAATATTTGTTCTACCTTTATCTCCTCATTGGGTTCGACACTCTTACTTATCGAAAGAGGCTACAATTGATCCCCTATGCTTGTGGGTTATCAGTCCGAAAGTCCACAAGTGGGTTCACCACGACCCAAGAGCTAGCATGGGCTGCGGGGAGGTGCCCTGGCCTTATTGGGCTAGGCGCACCAAGTCCTCAAAAGCCCATGTGGCTAGGGAAGGCAAAAAAGGAAGGAGTCCTAATAGGAATAGGATTGGACTTGGAGTCCAAGTCCTCTCCCCCTTAGCTGCGCCCTATGGCTTGGAGGGGCTGTTTGCCACGCCCCTCCACCTATATATAGAGAGGAGGGGGCACCCCAAGAGCACACACTAAGCCCTTGGCGCCCCTCTCTCCCGTTACTCCATAGTTCCACCGCCTCGTCCCGGCGACGCTTAGCGAAGCGCTGTCAGCGCTCCACCACCACCATCACCACCATGCCGTCGTCTTGGCTGTGATCCCATCTACTTCCCCTCTTCCGCTTGCTGGAACAAGAAGGAGGAGACGTTATCGAGCCGCATGTGTGCTAAACTCGGAGGTCCTGTTCGTTCGGCACTAGATCGATTGGATCGTGATCGGATCGTGAAGAGTACGACTACATCAACTGCGTTGTCTAACGCTTCCGCTTTTGGTCTATGAAGGTACGTAGACACACTCTTCCCCTCTCATTGCTATGCATCTCCTAGATAGATCTTGTGTGAGCATAGGAATTTTTTTAAAATTGCATGCTACGTTCCCCAACAGTGGTATCCGAGCCAGGTCCATGTGTAGATGATATGCATGAGTAGAACACAAAGATTTGTGGGCGGCGATCGTCATACTGCTTACCACCAATGTCTTATTTTTGATTCGGTGGTATTGTTGGATGAAGCGGCCCGGACCAACCTTACACGACCACGTTCATGAGATCGATTCCACTGATAGACATGCAACTATTTTTGCATAAAGGTGGCTGGCGGGTGTCTGTTTCTCCAATTTAGTTGAACCGAATTTGACTGCGGCCGGTCCTTGTTGAAGGTTAAAACAGCAAACTTGATAAATCACCGTTGTGGTTTTGTGCTGTAGGTAAGAACGGTTCTTGCTAGATGCCCGTAGCAGCCATGTAAAACTTGCAAAAACAAAGTAGAGGACGTCTAACTTATTTTCACAGGGCATGTTGTGATATGATATGGTCAAGACATGACACTACAAAAAAATACACTTCCGTGATGATACGTGTTTGTCACAGTAGGTCGCATTTTTTGTCATGCATGTACATCCATGACGATTTTATGACAAAATCAAGATAGTGATACCTGTGCTGTCGTAGAAGTGTTCCATGACATTACCAAAATTATCATCACGGAAGTGTCCACTTCAATGACGATAAATCCCGCGTCACAGAAGTGCTTTCGTCAAGGGTGACTGACACATGGCATCCACTGTAATGGAACGCCGTTAAGCTATCGGGTCGGGTTTTGGATCCGATAACCCGTTAACAGCCCCGACCAATGGGGATATTCCACGTGTAAAATCATCATTGGCTAGAGGAAACATGTGTCGGCTCACCATTGGGACAGATGTCATCCACTCATTGGACCCAAGGCGCCTATGATACGTCGACATGTGGCACGGCCCAACAGAGGCCCATTCCTATGAAAAGGCTGGCCCGTTTGACTTGGTCAAAAGGTGGCGGGCCGACCCACGGAAAGCCTGTTAATGGCCTGTCCGCATATAGCCCACTTACAACCTGCTAACCCAGGGCCCGTTACGCCCTATCCGAATTAGGCCCAGTAGCGTCATCTGGGCCGTCCAATATGATTCTAGCCCGTTTTAACTTCCGGCCCATGTGTGGCCCATGACTTCTTTCGGCCCATATGAGGCCCTTTATAAATCTTGGCCCATTAACGGCCCATGGTGAAACTGGCCCATAATGAATAGTGTATCACTTTATACCCATTAACGGCCCATTATTCCACTAGGTCGTTTCCAACCCAAGTTATCTTTCGGCCTTCTCAGGGCCCATTTATTCTTGGGCTCATTTGCAGCATTCGGTTACTTACGGGCCGTTACTGTCATTTTCTGCTTGTGGGCCAAATTCAGCCCGTCGTTACAGTTGGCCCGTTTGTGGACCGTTAATACGTTGGGCCGTTTTCATGTTAAAAAAACCCGTTGGGCTGTTTTCATACAGTTATCAAATACGACCCGTTATGGTCCACGAATAGTATGGCCCATGATTGGTGAAATGATGAGACGCCTTGTAGAAGGCCCATGGATCCTACGGCCATAGAAGACCCATGGACCCTATGGCCCGTAGAAGGCCCATGGATCCTACAGCCCGTACAAAGGCCAATGGATCCTACGACCGTAGAAGGCCCATGGATCATACGGCTCGCAGGAGGCCCATGGTTACAACAGTTTGTGTGTTGCCATGATTATTTTGGCCTAGTTACCAAAAATAGGCTATTGTGGCCACTAGAAAAACACAGAAAAAGAACTGCAGTGACTACAAGCAAACAACTAAACAAGTCAATGAGGAAATAAATAAGCAAGCAATTAACGCTAGCCTATTACAGCTATTACACATATTACATCCACTGGGCATCAAAGTTTGCCACCAGTGCAAATATAGGGAACAAAGCAGCATATTACATACACTGGCCATCAAAATTGGCCACCAATGCAAATAAACGCGGCAGCAAAACAAGAGCATAACTGAAACGACTTCAGAAGAGCTCAAGAAACGTTATCCTGGGTATCCACCATTCTAGCAAAAAGCTTAGCAAGCTTATTAGCTTTGTCCTGTTTGGCGCTAAAATCCTCCAACGCTTGCTGTTGCACCAGAAAGTTTGCATCTGAATGCTCCAGGGACTTCCACAGTCCTTCCGCTTCTTGTCACATCACAGCTGATCGATGTCTTTCAGCTTGCAGTTGAGACTCAAGAAACCAAATTGATTCAGACAGTGAGTTTGAATAGCTTATGCAAGCGGTAGTGGCCAGTAACTCAAACACTAAACCAAGACAAGACTTTGGGGTTGTCTCACTGTCTTCAACATAGTCTTCGTTAGCTGTTTTATCAGCTTTGTTGGAGACCAACAAGGATGTGTCACTATCCTGAACCTTATCTGCATTACTTCCTTTACCATTACTTAATAAGGCACTCTTCCCCAATATTCTGTCAGCATTCTAAAAGAAGAAACAAGCAGACACATAACAGGTTTAGCATGTACTAGTATATGAAACTCATTTCGGTGAACCAGTTCATTAGTAAGGTGGACATGATTAAACTACCAATTCTTCTATTCCCAAGTACTAGTACATAATAAAAGCATCAAACAAACATATATCTATGTCCGATGGTCACTGCATTGTCTTGCCAAATCAAAATAGAGACACGGTTCAAATCATACCAGTTCAAGACAAAGCAGCAGTGAAAGAATACAAAGCGTGGGAAACTACACGGCACAACAAGATTTCAGATGGGTACCACGGGTCTACATGTACAACAACACTATTGGCTCTGTTGTGATGCTAGTAATATGCATGATATGAGAAGTCAACTATATACACAATTGAAATTGAAATCAACAGAGCTATTGATAAGAGCAAACCTGTTAAAGAAACATGCGTGAACATATCTGCTATGCCATTGGAGTTTCTATTGGATCCTTTAATTTAAAATTAAGTTTCTATTAGTAAATACAGTGATACAAGAGCAAAGCAGTATGCACGATAACAATCATAGTTAAAAAAGCCGCGCCTAGGCTCTAGGCGTTGGCAAAACGCATTGCGCATAACTACGCTTAATCTGTGCATAACTACGCATAAGCATGCACTTTGGTCAGGAAAGCGCAAGGCGGTGGAAAAACACACAATTAACGCCTAGAGCTTTTTTGAACTATGATAGCAATGGAATCTTAAATTAGAACAGTTGTTCTTCAAGTTTAGGCACTTGTTCTACATGAACAGAGTATAGTAAGATGCAAGAATATAGTACTTAAAAATAGAAAATGAGCTCATGGACCTTACCACATTCTTGGTTTGGGACCAGTACAGGACAAGGAGTTCCCAATCATTGTCCAGTAAATGTGTCTCAGGAGAACGTAAGGGAATTTGACGAGTTTCTTTGCCGGTGAAGTACGTTTTCTACAGGTAATTCCGATACTGCCACCAAGCATTCTTGAAAATAGCAGAGGTATTAGCACAGGTTACCTCATCTTGAGTTTCCAAATCGGTCCTTCTCTATAGAGAAAAATGCGAAAATTTGCTGTATTATAACCATCATGGAGGTAGGATGTATGGGACAAAGCAAAGTAATTGCCGTGAATAACATTACTTACACATAACTCCTGGACAAACACCTGCAACTGGCATTTTCCTTCATCTTCAGTATAATATTTCCAAGATGGAAAGATACGCACATACAATTTAACAACATCAAATGCGATAGCTGCTAACTACAACTAGCTGGTTGTGCTTCCTCCATAGGAATAGGCGTACTAACTGGTGGAGTTGTGGTTCGCCATGGTAGTACTGGCCCTTTGGGCACTGGAGCTGCCTTACTAACTGCTCTTGTTTGGGAGCTCTATGGTGGAGATGGTGCTGTGTCAACAGGAACTGGGTTACTATCTCCTGGGGTTGGGGTTAGATTGGGTGAAGCTGGTTCTCTGTCCATCGTAGTAGGGGTACAATCTGCGAGAGTTTGGGTTATGTGTGGTAGGGCTGGTTCTTGTGCATGTACAATCGGGGTGCTATCTCCACCAAGAGGTAGCACCGTTTTATTTGAAGACCATGTTTTTAGTCCGCTAGATACTGGCATCACCCGCTCCAATTCAAATGGCTGATAAACTGGAAACATAGTTGAATGTACAGACATTGTATGAGAGACAGATGCAATAGATAGTGTGGAAAAAAGAGGGCATGAAATAGTTGACGTGTATATTGTTGAACTAAAACGGATAGCATGACATAATTTCACATATATGATGTCTATCTAAATTGGATAGAATAGCAGAACATAATTCAAAGATATGATGAATAACTAAACAGGATCGCATGACATAATTCACCTACATGTTATCTAAGTAATCAGGATTGCATCATTTAATTCACATATGTGATTTATATGCTAAACAGAGGGCATTCAATATGATGTCTGAACTAAGAACATGGTGTTGAATATTGTGTATATGATGTCTAAACTATGCAAGGCAATACACCATATGCATGATATGAGCAGTATAACCGTGCCAAGTTAGAGCATACACCTCAGTGGGGGAATAGGACTGGTCATCTGTCTCTGAATCCATCCCTGAGGAGCTATCGGGACCCAACAAGAGATCTGCTTCGACAGGTAGCACTGTCTGCTCTGAAGGCCTTGTTTTTAATCCAGATTTTTCCATCTCCCACCTAAATGGCTGATTCACAGGAAGAGTAGTTTAATGTACAAACATTATCGACAAATGGAAATGTAATGAAGAAAAGGATGGGCAAGATATCATTCAAATATATGATGCCTGGTTAAACAGGATGGCATTGCACATTTCACATATATTATGGCTGGCTAAAAGACATGAGACTGCATAATTCCCATATATGATATAGAAACTAAACAGGTGGCATTACAGAACATGTCTAAACTAAGCATATGACATATATGATGTCAAAAGTAGGCACTGCAAGGCAACATATGGATGATATGACTAACATCATCATGCCAAGGTAGAGCAAACACCTTGGGGGGTAAATAGGAGTGGTCAGCGGCGTCTGAATCCGCCTCAGAACATATATCTTCCTCTGGATTACAATCTGGAGAGGGGTGGGGACGGTTTGCCATTGAACCCACCATGGAGCGATGTCTGCATGACATTGTATTGCCGCGCAAAACTCTTCTCTTTTTCTCTACATGTTCAGCATGACTGTGTGCAATATCTGACATGCATACAAAAAAATATGGTGAGATTATGTAAGGAGAGCATGCAGAAATTTAGAGTGATTGTAACAACCAGTGGATGGATCCAAAAATAATGATAGCAGACTGATGATTGCTTTAAATTAATAAAAAGGCAGATGATGATTGCTTTACTATTTGTTTCCCATCCAAGATGAACAACATAGGCATACCCTAGGTGAACCAGATATTAGACAGACATACTATTCATTGTTGCCTCGATATGTGCCCCACAACTAATTTAGAACTCAAGTTTGAACATTAATTTGGACCTAACTTGGGAGTCCAAGAGCTAAACAAGACAATAAAGTAGCAGGTAAGTTTAAGCAATGCATAACATAAGCAGAAACAAAAGAGTGCGACCTCTCTTGTGGACCCGTGTACTCCTCAGGTTCATCTGCTGAGTCGATGATGGTGATGTCGTTGTGGTGGGTGCCGGCAGCAGGGAAGGAGATCTGAGGGGGCGAAAGACGGTCAAGAGTCGTGATGTCTGGTTTGGTGGATGCTTCTGTCGATGGAGCAACTCAGGTGAGGTGGATGACATCACGGCAGGAGCAGGACAAACCACACAAAGTTCCCTTCGACACGTACTTGTAACTGAAGTAATTCTGCAAGGGCTCATTTGGCTTGCATGATTCTTAAAACGCAGGGATAGGAAAAACACCGAAATAGGATAGGAATGCACATGGTAAACAAAGCATTTGTAAACACATGATTTCTGTCAACTGTGTTTGGTTTACAGGAATTGGAAGAGTAGAGGAATGCAAAGAAACATGGCCAAAATAAAGTGAAACCATATGAAAGCATGTACAGTTAGAATGTTATTCTGGCACTAATGCACTTGGTCTTGTTTTCATGCATAGGATATTGAAAAGTAGGTCCAGGTGGATGTTTTGCCTCATTCCTTTCAATACAATGCATGAATAATTGAATAGTAGAGTGCCATTGGAAAATTCCCTATTGCTATGTTTTTCCGTTGAACCAAAATAGCCCTAATGGATCGATGTGAATGTATAGTAACAAGTGATGCAACAAGTGTACAACCTCTTTGCCGTAGCCGTGTCAACCTCAGCATCATTGGGTTGGTCGCTGAAGCAGTTGAGGTAGAGGTGGCTGTCGGAGGTGTGGAGGAAGATCTGAGGAATCTGTAGACGGCGTCCAGGGCACTGCTCTGTTGTGATGGATCGTTCTATCGTTGGAGCAGCTCCGGTGAGCCGTAAGACGCCAAGGCTGAAGCAGCACAAGACAGACATCGTCAATCTCAAGTGGGATTCTAATAACATCTCCAATAGATGATGTAAAATGGATGTAAAATTTACATCACTAAAAATCGCCTGACTACAACAGATGAGGTAAAAATTGTTGATTCTGAACTTAACTGTCGAAACTGAAATTTACTCTGGAATCTCAATGCTACTGTCGAAACTGAACGCAATGGTAGCAGAGAGGCACTTGACATGTAGTTTAGGGACGGCCTGCAGTTCATCTTTAACCTGCACCCCCCTAAGCCGCCAGCCACCACCGGCTGAACCGTCGGCCCCAGCACCGCTTCGCCGCCCTGAAACAACTCCCCACCGCCGCCCCGGCCAGCCCTCTAGGCCCCCGCCCCCTCCCCCCACCCTGAACCCTAAGTTAGATAGTGCGGTACCTCTTCGGCGAGCCCCCGTCCCCGCTGTGGGTGGTTCTTCCTTAACTCCGGCGAGCCCCCCAGCCCCTGAAAATCGACTAACCCAAAAGTCTATTCAGTCGACTGAAGTGTGGCTAAATCAGAGCAGAGCAGCAACACGAGCGAGGGGAGAGCAGCAACAGCAGCTGGGCGAGCGAGCGATCGAGCGAGAGCCGGAGTAGCAGCAGCAACGCAAGCGAGAGCCGGAGCAGTAGCAGCAGATCCGGCTGGTATGGCCGCCGCCGCCAAAGGGGCCTCACACTGGGGAAGAGCCGCCATGGAGATGTCACCTGTGGCGCCGTCTTCAAGGTAGCCGCTCCATGGGGGTGCGAGATGGAGCATCATCGGCGTCGGGAGGTCGAGTTAAGGAGAAGGTGTGATGCGATGAGTGTACAACCTCTTAGGTGGCACCGAGTAGGCCTCGGCTTCATCCGAGGAGTCGATGAGGATGTTGCAGTTCCGGTGGAGCAGGTTAAGGTGGCGCTGTGGGGATGGAGCAGCCGCGATAGACAAGGCGATCGTCGGAGCAGCTCCTTGGAGGTGGAGGACTGGGCGGCTGAACCGGCGGGACAACGAGATGGACGACGGATCCTCATCCAGGGAGGTGGACGAGGGACGTTGAGCTGTTGTGGTGGATGACGTCGTCGGGGAAGAGGCTCCGGCTGGGCAGCGGTGAGGTGGCGGACGAAGAAGGGTGGGGTTTCGCGGCTGGAGCGGAGAGGTTATGTCGGCCTGGGATTTTGTATGGCGAAAAGGGGGCGATGGGAGGGGGTGAAGCATGACTTAGGGATGCGCTTGTCCAAAATGTAGGGTGTGTTACAAAAGTACCCCCCATCGATTTGAACTAGCGGCCCTTTCGGCTCAGTGTTAGAAGGGGGATTTCCCGTGTCAGGATTTGGCAGCTGGAGAGAGTTTTCGCGCGCGCTGTAATTTCAGATAGCAAGGCGCGGGTTGTGAAGGCGCCAGTTTTGGGAGCACGATATCTGAATTTTTGGGATATAACAAGAAGCGGGTTGAATTTTAGGGACAAGCCTAATGTGTAGTAATATTGTACTTGTACGTACCAAATCAATTCGCACTTCCCTCAACCAAAAAGAAAACAAAAAAAAATAAAACTATTCACACCAAACAAAGAGAGAGTCTTGCCCCGTTTTACTATACAAATGCTATTCAAAGCTACTCCCTCCTTCCATCTATATAGGGCCTAATGCGTTTTTCGAATCTAACTTTGACCACATATTAGAGCAATAATATATGACATGCAACTTACACAAAGCACACCCTTAAATTCGTCTGTGAAAGGTTCTTTCAGTGATATAATTTTCACGCATGTCATGTACTATTAATCTTGTCAATAGTCAAAGGCGGTCTTAAAAATCTTATTACGCCCTATATAGATGGAAGGAGGGAGTATGAATCCATGTTATGTCCGATTAAATTTTTTCGCTTGCTGTATAATGGATGTAACCTACTCATACCAACATTTTAGTGCATTCCAAATGTCTATACTACCGCTGCAATTCGAACTAAATTTGAATTCGTTTCTCTATTTCAATAAGAATCTACAATCATGATTGTTGCCAACTTCAACCATCATTCGTGTATTACCTTAATAACACACCACATGATTACTATAGAGATAGATATGAACTATGTGTACTACATGAACTCGAATTCTATTTTTTGAATACACTTGATGTTGATTCCAAATAATAGTACATTTGATGTACTAACTATATATTCATAATGTAAACCATGTTCCATACGTACACCGTGTTTATCACACAAAGTATAGTGCCCCGCCCCCAACATTATGACAAGTATTTAGACCCGAGCTGCAAAAGCCACACATTAGCCCAAATTATAATCAATGTTCTACGTATTATACGTAGTACTAGCAAGATGACCATGCGTTCCACAGAACATCAACATGATCAAGGGGCCTAATTTGCAAATATGGAGAGGGGTGTGGGTATCTTTTTTCAAACTTGCCATAGTTTCCTTCCTATTCGCTAGATATAAATCGGACGGCCTATATTGCAGGATGGCAGGCACACCATCATCAACAACTCCGTTTTTTATAAGAGTAGAGATAAAATATATTATATGTAGTATAACATTTTAAAACCACACCATGTGTATCACCGTTATATATATACACACATGCGTAGGTTTAAAACACTATGATAAATTCTTCAAATATCCGAATTTGCTTTTTATAATGAAGTATTGTCTCTATTCGTCTTTTACACCCACACAATCCTCTTATCTTTGTAGCTAGTGCTAACTTTCTCTCGTGCATGCACACGCCCGCATCCCTCTCACCCTCCCTCAGCATTCTCTAGCTCCATCGTGCAAATTTGTCTTTTCACTTTAGGTCGTTCACCCATGGTGTGTGTAGGCCCCCAGCTCCTTCTTTATGACACACATCGATCGATATGCCTCTCTAGCCAGGTGTGCCTAGAACAAACACAAGCTTCCCCTCTTCTCTTGTCACCATCCATGCCTCACTCCCACCACTCTTTTCATCGATCTCATACTCGCACACTCCTTCCCCCTCGATAAAGTATGCCTCTCGTACCACCTCCTAGATGCATCCCTCTCTCTCTATCCTTCTCCTCGTGCCTCGTTTGCTTCTAACACACACATGCATGTATACCGATCGATCTCCCAACATATACCTAGGTCGACTTTAACTATCTTCCCCCCATCGATCGACGTACCTCACAAGTTATGTCTCTCCTTTCTCTAAGAAAGGGCGGTTGATCTTCCTATGTAGTTACGTGTGCTTACCACAGCCATATCGTCCCCCCTCATCTGTCACATCCTAGTTAGCCATGCATTAGAGTGTTGCATCATGTTTACTCTTTCATCAGAAACCTGAAATGGGGATGACAGAACCCCCAGTCCCCTCTGAAACCATCTAGGGTTTACTAAAAACTTTTTCAATGAACCTGAAATGCCCTTCTAAAATGCCCATCATTTTTGTCTTGGTTCAGAACCTCTGCCAAAAGTGGTGCACATTTTCCTAGGCCATCTTAGGGTTTTTGAATTAAATCATAAATATTTGAATTTGGGCATTTAGAATTATATAAAATATTTAAATGCTCAAATATCTCCAAACTAAAATGTTTCATGTTGGAAATAATCCAACTATGGACCAGGAGTAGTTTGGTGATTTTACGAGTAGCCTAAGTATTCTATTTAATTCAACAAAGTTGCAGAAGTATTAAAAAAACAGAAAACAGAAGAAATGGAAAAAACTTACCTGGTGTCTGCTCCCGGCCCACCTGCCGGCCCAGCCCAGCACCGCTCCAGCGAGCTGCTTGCCGGCCAAGCAGGCAGGCAGGTGCCCGACGGTGACCGCAGCGTGCGCCACGCACCTGCTCGCCGCCTCGCCGCTCCCCTCGCCCGGTGACGTCGTGGACCGGCCTCCCTCGCTCCCCCGAACCCCCCAGACACCCCCTCTCCTCTCCAGCTCCTCCCCCTCGCGCTTCCCCGCCATGGCCGACGCCACCATCCCCGTGCCTTCGTCGTAGCCGTGCTCCCCGCCGCCCGTGCGTCCTCTCAACGTGTCCAGGAGCTCCGCCGCTGTCCACTCCATCGAGCAAGCCGAGCCCCGAGCGCTCGCAATGCTCGAGTCCACCGCAACGACCTCGCCCGAACCACCGTCGCCGGAGATCCCCTTCAACGCCGTCGTCGCTCCGGTCCATCTCCGGCCGCACCAAGGGCTTCGTCGCACTCACTGTGAGCTTAGCCATCTTCCCCTCCCTTCCGTTCTTGCTCCCGAGCCGTGTAGCGACCTCCCGGAGCTCAACCGCACCCACCGCCGTGGAGCTCGTCGCCGACGTGCTCCCGGTCACCCTCCGATCACTCCACGGTGTCCATCATGCTCACCGTGTCACTTAGCACCTAGCTAGCCACTCCCCGAGCCTCACCGACCCCTCTAGCGTCAAGTTCGTCTTCGGTCGAACCCCGGTGGCCGCCAAAGTCGTCGCCGGCGCCAACTCCGGCCACCCCGACCCCAACGGACTCCACCAAGAGCTGCGGCTCGTCCTCAGCTCCACTCCGGTGGTCTCCGCGACCCATTTGGTGGCCGAAACAGCCAAAACCACTCCCGCCGCCGCGTCGGGCTCGCCGGCGGCTAAACGCCGGTGCAGCCTACCCGGGTTTGACCACGGGTGGGCCCTGGTTGACTCCCCTGAGTCAATGACAGGTGGGGCCCAGCCCTGTTAATTAAACAGGTTTAGTTTTATTTAAACTTTAATTAAACTAATCACACTGACATGCGGGACCCACTGTCAGGTTTGACCCGGACGTGTTCCGTTGACCTGCTGACGTCACACTGACGTCAGGCTGACGCAATAATTGATTTTCTGGAATTAATCTAATATAGGAAATTCCAGAATATAGTTTAAACTTTAAAAATTCATAACTTTTATTCTGTAACTCCAAATCAGACAAATTATATATGAAAAATGATCAGAAAAATCCAATCTATCCATCTGTACTATTTTCATGCATGATTAAACAAGTTAACTTGATGTTTAATGCAGAACAAGGAAAAACACTTTAAAGGGCCATGTTTGAGTTTGAAATTTGAATCTTTGATTCAAATTGGTTCAAACCCTTCTGGTCTTAGTTGCATTAGCCCAACACACTCATATTACTATGTTTCATGCATACATCATATTGTTGCACATTGTTTGGTGATGGTTGTGTATCGGTGTTCTTTGCGGCAGGATCTGCCTCCGAGGAGTATCGTGATTACCCTAACGAAGAACCGTATCAGTGCATCGAACCATCAGGCAAGCAACCAACCATTTGATCATATCGATACAATCCCATGTTCTCGCTCCTACTCTCTTTTAATGCATTAAGACAACGCGTTTCAAACTGCTGTGTGCTACGGTAGTTGAACCCACTTCCTCTGCATGACCTGTCATTGCCACAGTAACTAGATGAAACCCACTAGCATGTGTAGGAGTTGATTGAGCCATATGTATGTGTTGTTCCTACCTTGCTATGCCTGCTATGCTTAGAGTCATGTCAGGTCTGGTTCATCTGGGTGATGGGCTAGAGTGAAATGATTATGTCGGTAATGAGAGTGGTGTGGTGAACACGATTTGGTAAAGGTATCGATGAGAGGCCATGTAGGAGTACATGGTGGGTTGTTTCATTGAAGCCGACCTTAAGCACTGAGATCTGTATGTGTGATTTAAGAATCAGCTACTACCATGCATTGGGCCCGAAACCAATGGACCCTCTTGGCTTCTTATTCACCCTAGTTCTCCATCCAGGAGTTGCAAGTAGTTTCTGGTGTTTGTAGCCTACTGGAGGCCGTGGACAGCGCTGACCGTAGGGGTGGGCTGTGATGCGGTAGGTACGTGGCCGGGTGTACCGAATACCCGTTAGGTATCCCGGGAACCCTGTTCACATCGTTCGGGGCCGTATGGGAAACCTCGGCCGGACTCCCTGCGGATGGAACCTGGATAGGCGATAAACCTGGACTGGAGGCTTAGGTGATTAGGTAGGTCGTGGCCGACACCCACGTTGGGCTTCCGCTTGAAGGTTGCCGAGTACATGTCGTGTAAACGACGGTAAGAGGTGAGAGCGTGTATGAAGAAGTACACCCCTGCAGGGTTATCATGATCTATTCGAATAGCCGCGTCCGCGGTAAAGGACTACTTGGTTGCCTATACAGTTCATAGAAAAGTAAATGGAAACTACTAAAAGCCTCAAGATAAGTGTGAGTGCCGAGGATGGCTCTTCCGTAGGAAGACGGAGGTGGATCCTCGGTAGTGTATTGAAGTGGTGAGTAGTGGACTCGTGTACGCAAAACCGTTTCAAATTGGAGTCTCGTAGGTTAGCCTAGCCAAGAGTCAAAGCTGGCTTGCTGCAACAACTCCACCAACCCTTCTTGATAATATGCATGTATGTAGGATCTGATGTAAGTCTTGCTGAGTACCTTTGTACTCATGTTGCTATAATTTACATTTTTTTACAGAAGACGCTACAACCCCTTCTGATGGGTTCTACGTAGATGTTGACATCAATGAGTAGGCTAAAGGCCCAGGTGGTGATCCTGAGCTTGTGAAGGACCACGTAGTATAGCTAGGCTTTCCAAGCCTCTTTTATTTTACTAGTTGTCTGTACTCAGACAAGTTACTTCCGCTGCTAGTTGGTATGACTGTATGACTTGAATGTTGGGTCATGTGACCCGTACCTTTGTGTATGTTATGTATGGCTCTCTGAGCCTTAAATAAAGTACTTGTGTCGTAGAGTCATGGTGTGATGCCTTGTTGTATTTGCACATATCGAGCATATTGTGTGTATGATTGAAATGCTTGGTATGTGTGGGATCTAACTATCTAGTTGTTTATCTTCAGTAGCCTCTCTTACCGGGAAATGTCTCCTAGTGTTACCGCTGAGCCATGGTAGCTTGCTACTGCTCTGGAACACTTAGGCTGGCCGGCATGTGTCCTTCGTTCCGGTGTCTGCCCCTTCGGGGAAATGTCACGCATTGAGTACCGGAGTCCTGTTAGCCCGCTACAGCCCGGTGTACCGGAGTCCTGCTAGCCCAGTGCTACAGCCCGGACCCAATTGCTGATGACCGACACGTTCGTTGCTGGGTCATGGATGCCTGTCCCTGTAAGTCTGTGCCACTTTGGGTTTACGACTAGTCATGTCAGCCCGGGCTCTTTATCATATGGATGCTAGAGACACTGTCATATACGTGAGCCAAAAGGCGCAAACGGTCCCAGGCAAAGGTAAGGCGACACCCGTGGGGATACCGTGCGTGAGGCCACAAAGTGATATGAGGTGTTACAAGCTAGATCGATGTGACATTGAGTCGGGGTCCTGACAGCGTTGGTATCAGAGCCGGACTGCCTGTAGGTTCTCCAAGCCAAACTGGTCGATGTTGAGTCTAGAAATTCTTTAGTTATATGTAGGGGAATTGTTTGTGGGTTGGAACGTAAGGCTCTTTTTACTCCTTTATCTTATGACATTCTGATCTGAGTCAGTCTATTCTTCCACCGGGGGTTAAGGAATTAGGATCTATTCTCTCTATCAGGATCACGTGTTTCTAATCAGTAGTACCTTATAAGTTTGATGGATACAAGCCTAGTTCAGTTCTACTACCACATTGTGTTGTTAGAATGGATTCAGAATTTTGATATGACGATGTTGAGTGTGTATGAAATCCTTTGTCAAATGTCTCAAAATCCTTCTTGAGCATTTACAGCTGTTATGCTGCCGAAATTTTGCTAGAAATTCTAATGCCTTTGCATTATGATTGTGCTTTCAGATGGCCACTCGCGACCTCAATCAAGTGGTTCGCCTGACTCGATGCCTAGATGTACCCGGCCATACTGCCATGTTGGTCAGGGTAATGACTGAGGCTGGATACCGTTGGTATCCTGAGTACACGGTCGAAGAGCAATTCCGAGACTTTAATCAAAGCCAGTATCTCTGCACTGTCAGGATATTTCCATCTTATCCTGGGTCTACCGAGCCCCTTCACTGCTCCTATGGACTCGGGGTTACTATTGAGATGGCTGTGCAGGACGCCGCCTACTCTATGATGACCATCATGCGAGTCAGATCTGGTCTATTTCGGGACTCTGATTTCCGGTATATGCCAGGATCACTTCCGGGAGCACAAGGGTATCTCCAGGCTATCTATGCTGACCCCACCCAGGAGGATTCACAGACTCGCACCACTGCTGAGATGCTCGAGGATAAGGACCGTGAAAATCGGGCCTTGAGGTTAGAGCTCTTCAATACCCGTGCTGACCACTGGGCCACATTGACTCGGTTTGCACCGGCGGTGCAAGCTGGATATTCGGATATGCGCGATCTCTATCCTGTGAGATCTGCTCTGCCAGACGTGATGGGTTGGCGTGATGTAGGAGGCATCACCCCACCTCGCGGTCCCCACAGGCCACCGTCTGTTGGTCCAAGACCTCATCCTAGTCCCTATGGTCCACAAGCTCCGCGAGATCGTCTGTTTCCGGATGATCATGTTGGGCTTCCAGGCTACTGAGGTGATTTCTACGAGAACTACTACGGATCGGTCTGAGTTAGTGGTAGTATCACTAGTTCGCACTAGCTGTGTCGTCTATCGTCCCGTGTGACTCGTGGGATATGACCTAGTTTGTACTCTTTCCGGAGGTGTAGAAAAATAATGTATAGGAGCTTGGAATGCCTCCGATGAGATGTAATCCTCTTTTCACCGTAATAGTACCTTGTTTGGTCTTGTACTAAACCCTGTATGGTGTGTATGACGATGGAATAAAGAAGCAGTTTCTGTATCTACCATGTCATACGGATGATCATCTTGCATTTCGAGTTATTCTTTACATTCTGTATCCTATGTCGGAATTTTATCATTCTGACTAAATCATTGTCTTGTTTACCTAGGATGGTCAACACGCGCACAAACCCTGCTCCTAAAGAGAAGGCCGAAGGCAGTGAAGTCAGGAATGCAAATCTGCCTCATCCTCCTTCCCTAGCCGAGGTTATGATGGAAGCTGAGAGAAACAAGCGGGAGACCAACCGTTTGTTGGAGCGTATTGAACAGAACACAGCACACCATCAGAGGACTAACGTGGTGTCACTCAGTGATTTCATCAAGTTACATCCACCCACGTTCCACCACTCCGTCGAGCCTCTCGACGCTGATGACTGGCTTCGCAGTATCTCTCACAAGCTGTGTTCCGCGCTAGTAGCTGAGGCTGACAAGGTCACCTTTGCTGCATATCATCTTGAAGGCCCCGCCAGTCTATGGTGGGAGAATTATGGAGCTATGCGCCCAGCAGGCCATGTCACTACTTGGGCTGAATTCAGTGAGGCTTTCCGTGAACATCACATTCCGGAGGGTCTCATGGACCGTAAACGTGAGGAATTTTGCAATTTCACCCAAGGCCGACTCTCTGTGGATGCTTACAGCAGGGAGTTTGGTAACCTCGCACGATATGCAACTGAGGAAGTTTCTACTGATGCCAAGAAGCAAGCAAGGTTCCGTAAGGGACTTAGTCCTGAGCTTCGCCGCGACCTCCGTCTGCATGAGTGCACATCTTTTCAGAAGCTTGTTAACAAGGCCATCAGTGCTGAGACTGGTCAGACTGATTATGACGCAACACGCAAGCATGGCCGTGACGTGGGTTCCTCATCCGGTGCTGGTCCTCAGAAGCGCCGCGTGTGGGTGCCCAACACTGCCCTGCCACCTAGGTTCACACCGAGGCCATCCTTCCAGGCACCCCGCCCCGTTCAACAGTCTGCACCAGCCAAGCCCTATGGGGGTCCAACCAACAATGCTCCTCCACGTACCAGTTCCGTGACTTGTTTCAAGTGTGGGGAATCTGGCCACTATATGCGTGAGTGTCCCTAGACTAACCCCAACCAATCTGCTAAAGCTGTTGGCCGTGGCAAGCCGACAGGGAAAGTGTTCCACGCCAAGCCGGCCACCGCTACACGTGGCCATGTCAACTGTATCTCTGCCGAAGAAGCTCAAGAGGATCCCAACGTCGTTCTCGGTACGCTCCTTGTTAATTGCCACCCGGCATCTGTTCTTTTCGATACAGGAGCCTCTCATTCATTTATATCCGAGAACTATGCTCGTTTGCATAACACCGCATTTTGTGACATGCCATCCACTATGGAAATTTCTACTCCCGGTTCTAGATGGCAGACCTCCAGGGTAAGTTATGGAAATGAAATCCAAGTCGACAGACTTGTTTTCCTTGCATATTTGATAGCTCTCAAATTTTCAGATATTAATATCATTTTGGGTATGGACTGGATGTCAGCTCATCATGCCAAAATTGATTGCTTCTCTAGGACTGTTCAACTCACTCATCCTTCGGGGAAGATAGTCAATGTCTTGACCCGATTAGCCAAGCGACAATTATATTCTCTTAACGCCAGCCCTTTGCCAGACCTTGAGGACGTTCCGGTAGTCCGTGACTTCCCGGATGTCTTACCAGAGGAATTGCCAGGTGTTCCACCTGACAGGGATGTTGAGTTCGTAATAGACCTCATTCCAGGAACCGTTCCGATTGCTAGAAGACCCTATAAGATGGCACCACTAGAACTAGCCGAGCTTAAGAAACAACTCGATGAGTCCTTGAAAAAGGGTTTCATCCGACCTAGTTCATCTCCATGGGCTTGCCCCGTCCTATTCGTCAAGAAGAAGGATGGTACGGACCGGATGGTTGTAGATTATCGGCCTGTCAATTTGGTCACAATCAAGAACAAATATCCGCTCCCCAGGATCAACGACCTGTATGATCAGCTTGCTGGATCCTCAATCTTCTCCAAGATGGATTTGAGGTTGGGCTACCATCAAATCAAAATCAGAAACGGGGACATTCCTAAAACGGCCTTTGTTACTCGTTATGGCCAATACGAGTACACCGTCATGTCCTTCGGTTTAACCAACGCTCCAGCCACTTTTTCTCGGTTAATGAACTCAATCTTCATGGAGTATTTGGATAAATTCACCGTAGTTTATCTCGATGATATACTCATCTACTCCAAGAACGAGGAAGAACATGCCGAACATCTAAGGCTAGTGTTGAAGAAACTTCGAGAGCATCGTCTTTATGCCAAATTCTCTAAATGTGAATTTTGGTTGTCAGAAGTGACCTATCTGGGTCATGTAATATCTGGTAAAGGTATTGCTGTTAACCCTGAGCGAGTTCAAGCCGTCCTTAATTGGACTCCACCTGAATCGGTCAAGCAAGTTCGGAGTTTTCTGGGCTTAGCGAGCTATTGTCGTCGCTTTGTCGAAAACTTCTCCAAAGTTGCCAAACCTCTAACCGAACTCCTCAAGAAAGATAAGAAGTTCGAATGGACTCCACAATGTGAGCACAGCTTTCAGGAACTGAAAAGACGCCTGACTTCTGCTCCCGTACTGGTACCGCCAGACTTCTCCAAGGACTTTGTTATCTACTGCGACGCCTCGCGACAAGGACTAGGTTGCATTCTCATGCAAGATCGACACGTAATTGCCTACGCTTCATGGCAATTGCACCCACATGAGGAGAATTATCCTACTCATGATCTAGAGCTTGCAGCCGTAGTCTATGCACTTAAGACCTGGCGACATTACCTCCTCGGTAACCGTTGCGAAATATTCACTGATCACCAAAGTCTGAAGTACATTTTCACCCAACCGGATTTGAATCTCAGGCAAAGACGTTGGGTTGAGTTGATCACAGATTTCGACTTAGGAATAACTTACACCCCAGGGAAAGCCAACGTCATGGCTGATGCGCTAAGTCGTAAATCTTATTGTAACAACCTAATGCTACAACAAAGTCAACCGCTTCTCCATGAGGAATTTCGGAAGCTTAACCTTCACATTGTTCCTCAAGGTTTTCTTTCCACCTTGGTGGCAAAACCTACCCTTACGGATCAGATCATCAAAGCACAGAAGGTAGATCCGGGAATTTCCCGCATCAAGAGAAACATCAAGAAAGGAATTGCGAATTGTTTCTCCATTACTGATCAAGGGGTCGTATACTTCGGGAATCGACTAGTGGTTCCCAAGGTGCGAAGCCTGAGGCGATTGATCCTTAAGGAGGCTCATGAATCTCCTCTCACCATTCATCCCGGTAGTGCTAAGATGTATCAGGACCTACGCCAGAGGTTCTGGTGGACTAGGATGAAGAGAGAAATTGCTCAGTATATTGCTAATTGCGACGTCTGTCGTCGTATAAAAGCAGAGCATCAACGGCCTGCTGGCACCCTTCAACCCTTAGCTATTCCTGAATGGAAATGGGATAAAATTGGTATGGATTTCATTACCGGTTTTCCCAGGACGAAGAGAGGGAATAATGATATCTTCGTCGTTGTCGATCGTCTTTCCAAAGTAGCCCATTTCCTACCTGTTCATGAGAGTATAACCGCTAGTCAATTGGCAGACTTATACATCTCCCGGATAGTGTCTCTCCATGGTGTTCCTTTGGAAATTAACTCGGATCGAGGAAGTCTTTTCACCTCTCGATTTTGGGAAAGTTTCCAAAATGCTATGGGAACCCGTCTCTCCTTTAGCACCGCTTTCCACCCTCAGTCGAGTGGTCAAGTGGAACGCGTCAACCAGATTCTAGAAGACATGCTTCGAGCCTCTGTTATCTCATTCGGAATGGATTGGGAGAAGTGCCTTCCATTTGCCGAATTCGCTTACAACAACAGCTATCAATCTAGCTTGGGTAAAGCCCCTTTTGAAATTCTCTATGGACGACGGTGTCGAACACCCCTTAACTGGTCAGAGACCGGGGAAAGACAATTCTTTGGCCCGGATATGATTCAGGAAGCAGAAGAGCAAGTTCGCATCGTTCGTGAAAAGTTGAAAACAGCCCAATCCTGTCAGAAGAGTCAATATGACCGAAAACATAAGGCTATGACTTTCGAGATTGACGAGAAGGCTTACCTTCGGGTTACCCCTCTGAAGGGAACCCATCGTTTCGGTATCAAAGGCAAATTGGCTCCTCGTTACATTGGACCTTTTCGCATTCTCGCCAAACAAGGAGAAGTTGCCTACCAGTTGGAACTACCTCCACACCTCTCCAGAGTCCACGATGTCTTCCACGTTTCTCAACTCAGGCGTTGCTTCTCGGATCCTATCCGTGGAGTGGACCACGAAACGCTTGATCTCCAAGATAATCTTACATATCGAGAGTACCCCATTCGTATCCTCGATCAGGCCGAGTGTATATCAAGTTTCTCAAAGTACAATGGTCGCACCATTCTGAGGATGAAGCAACTTGGGAAAGGGAGGATCATCTTCGACTTGAGTATCCCGCCTTCTTTCCGGAGGAACCCAAATCTCGGGACGAGATTCTTTTGAGTGGGGGTGAGTTGTCACATCCTAGTTAGCCATGCATTAGAGTGTTGCATCATGTTTACTCTTTCATCAGAAACCTGAAATGGGGATGACAGAACCCCCAGTCCCCTCTGAAACCAACTAGGGTTTACTAAAAACTTTTTCAATGAACCTGAAATGCCCTTCTAAAATGCCCATCATTTTTGTCTTGGTTCAGAACCTCTGCCAAAAGTGGTGCACATTTTCCTAGGCCATCTTAGGGTTTTTGAATTAAATCATAAATATTTGAATTTGGGCATTTAGAATTATATAAAATATTTAAATGCTCAAATATCTCCAAACTAAAATGTTTCATGTTGGAAATAATCCAACTATGGACCAGGAGTAGTTTGGTGATTTTAGGAGTAGCCTAAGTATTCTATTTAATTCAACAAAGTTGCAGAAGTATTAAAAAAAACAGAAAACAGAAGAAATGGAAAAAACTTACCTGGCGCCTGCTCCCGGCCCACCTGCCGGCCCAGCCCAGCACCGCTCCAGCGAGCTGCTTGCCGGCCAGGCAGGCAGGAAGGTGCCCGACGGCGACCGCAGCGTGCGCCACGCACCTGCTCGCCGCCTCGCCGCTCCCCTCGCCCGGTGACGTCGTGGACCGGCCTCCCTCGCTCCCCCGAACCCCCCAGACACCCCCTCTCCTCTCCAGCTCCTCCCCCTCGCGCTTCCCCGCCATGGCCGACGCCACCATCGCCGTGCCTTCGTCGTAGCCGTGCTCCCCGCCGCCCGTGCGTCCTCTCAACGTGTCCAGGAGCTCCGCCGCTGTCCACTCCATCGAGCAAGCCGAGCCCCGAGCGCTCGCAATGCCCGAGTCCACCGCAACGACCTCGCCCGAACCGCCGTCGCCGGAGATTCCTTTCAACGCCGTCGTCGCTCCGGTCCATCTCCGGCCGCACCAAGGGCTTCGTCGCACTCACTGTGAGCTTAGCCATCTTCCCCTCCCTTCCGTTCTTGCTCCCGAGCCGTGTAGCGACCTCCCGGAGCTCAACCGCACCCACCGCCGTGGAGCTCGTCACCGACGTGCTCCCGGTCAACCTCCGATCACTCCACGGTGTCCATCATGCTCACCGTGTCACTTAGCACCTAGCTAGCCACTCCCCGAGCCTCACCGACCCCTCTAGCGTCAAGTTCGTCTTTGGCCGAACCCCGATGGCCGCCAAAGTCGTCGCCGGCGCCAACTCCGGCCACCCCGACCCCAACGGACTCCACCAAGAGCTGCGGCTCGTCCTCAGCTCCACTCCGGTGGTCTCCGCGACCCATTTGGTGGCCGAAACAGCCAAAACCACTCCCGCCGCCGCGTCGGGCTCGCCGGCGGCTAAACGCTGGTGCAGCCGACCCGAGTTTGACCACGGGTGGGCCCTGGTTGACTCCCCTGAGTCAATGACAGGTGGGGCCCAGCCCTGTTAATTAAACAGGTTTAGTTTTATTTAAACTTTAATTAAACTAATCACACTGACACGCGGGACCCACTGTCAGGTTTGACCCGAACGTGTTCCATTGACCTGCTGACGTCACACTGACGTCAGGCTGACCCAATAGTTGATTTTCTGGAATTAATCTAATATAGGAAATTCCAGAATATAGTTTAAACTTTAAAAATTCATAACTTTTATTCTGTAACTCCAAATCAGACAAATTATATATGAAAAATGATCAGAAAAATCCAATCTATCCATCTGTACTATTTTCATGCATGATTAAACAAGTTAACTTGATGTTTAATGCAGAACAAGGAAAAACACTTTAAAGGGCCATGTTTGAGTTTGAAATTTGAATCTTTGATTCAAATTGGTTCAAACCCTTCTGGTCTTAGCTGCATTAGCCCGACACACTCATATTGCTATGTTTCATGCATACATCATATTGTTGCACATTGTTTGGTGATGGTTGTGTATCGGTGTTCTTTGCGGCAGGATCTGCCTCCGAGGAGTATCGTGATTACCCTAACGAAGAACCGTATCAGTGCATCGAACCATCAGGCAAGCAACCAACCATTTGATCATATCGATACAATCCCATGTTCTCGCTCCTGCTCTCTTTTACTGCATTAAGACAACGCGTTTCAAACTGCTGTGTGCTACGGTAGTTGAACCCACTTCCTCTGCATGACCTGTCATTGCCACAGTAACTAGATGAAACCCACTAGCATGTGTAGGAGTTGATTGAGCCATATGTATGTGTTGTTCCTACCTTGCTATGCCTGCTATGCTTAGAGTCGTGTCAGGTCTGGTTCATCTGGGTGATGGGCTAGAGTGAAATGATTATGTCGGTAATGAGAGTGGTGTGGTGAACACGATTTGGTAAAGGTATCGATGAGAGGCCATGTAGGAGTACATGGTGGGTTGTTTCATTGAAGCCAACCTTAAGCACTGAGATCTGTATGTGTGATTTAAGAATCAGCTACTACCATGCATTGGGCCCGAAACCAATGGACCCTCTCGGCTTCTTATTCACCCTAGTTCTCCATCCAGGAGTTGCAAGTACTTTCTGGTGTTTGTAGCCTACTGGAGGCCGTGGACAGCGCTGACCGTAGGGGTGGGCTGTGATGCGGTAGGTACGTGGCCGGGTGTACCGAATACCCGTTAGGTATCCCGGGAACCCTGTTCACATCGTTCGGGGCCGTATGGGAAACCTCGGCCGGACTCCCTGCGGATGGAACCTGGATAGGCGATAAACCTGGACTGGAGGCTTAGGTGATTAGGTAGGTCGTGGCCGACACCCACGTTGGGCTTCCGCTTGAAGGTTGCCGAGTACATGTCGTGTAAACGACGGTAAGAGGTGAGAGCGTGTATGAAGAAGTACACCCCTGCAGGGTTATCATGATCTATTCGAATAGCCGCGTCCGCGGTAAAGGACTACTTGGTTGCCTATACAGTTCATAGAAAAGTAAATTGAAACTACTAAAAGCCTCAAGATAAGTGTGAGTGCCGAGGATGGCTCTTCCGTAGGAAGACGGAGGTGGATCCTCGGTAGTGTATTGAAGTGGTGAGTAGTGGACTCGTGTACGCAAAACCGTTTCAAATTGGAGTCTCGTAGGTTAGCCTAGCCAAGAGTCAAAGCTGGCTTGCTGCAACAACTCCACCAACCCTTCTTGATAATATGCATGTATGTAGGATCTGATGTAAGTCTTGCTGAGTACCTTTGTACTCATGTTGCTATAATTTACATTTTTTTACAGAAGACGCTACAACCCCTTCTGATGGGTTCTACGTAGACGTTGACATCAATGAGTAGGCTAAAGGCCCAGGTGGTGATCCTGAGCTTGTGAAGGACCACGTAGTATAGCTAGGCTTTCCAAGCCTCTTTTATTTTACTAGTTGTCTGTACTCAGACAAGTTACTTCCGCTGCTAGTTGGTATGACTGTATGACTTGAATGTTGGGTCGTGTGACCCGTACCTTTGTGTATGTTATGTATGGCTCTCTGAGTGTTAAATAAAGTACTTGTGTCGTAGAGTCATGTTGTGATGCCTTGTTGTATTTGCACATATCGAGCATATTGTATGTATGATTGAAATGCTTGGTATGTGTGGGATCTGACTATCTAGTTGTTTATCTTCAGTAGCCTCTCTTACCGGGAAATGTCTCCTAGTGTTACCGCTGAGCCATGGTAGCTTGCTACTGCTCTGGAACACTTAGGCTGGCCGGCATGTGTCCTTCTTCGTTCCGGTGTCTGCCCCTTCGGGGAAATGTCACGCATTGAGTACCGGAGTCCTGTTAGCCCGCTACAGCCCGGTGTACCGGAGTCCTGCTAGCCCAGTGCTACAGCCCGGACCCAATTGCTGATGACCGACACGTTCGTTGCTGGGTCATGGATGCCTGTCCCTGTAAGTCTGTGCCACTTTGGGTTTACGACTAGTCATGTCAGCCCGAGCTCTTTATCATATGGATGCTAGAGACACTGTCATATACGTGAGCCAAAAGGCGCAAACGGTCCCAGGCAAAGGTAAGGCGACACCCGTGGGGATACCGTGCGTGAGGCCACAAAGTGATATGAGGTGTTACAAGCTAGATCGATGTGACATTGAGTCGGGGTCCTGACATCATCATTCATGCATGCCTCCTGACATCATCTATCTCCTTTCTTATTGATATTGCGGGCGTGCCCTCCGTTCGTCTAGCAAGCCTATCCCACCATTTGTTAGAAGCAACTCCACTACCACCCCCTCCAACACTCTAGCTCTATCTCTCTCCCAACCTTATTCCTCTCCTGCAAATATGCATGGATGCCGATCGATCTCCCTTAATACATGAGGCAGATCGATCTCCTTAATACATGAGGTAGGCCTCTCTCCTCCTCCACACATATACTAGCCATTGTACCTCTATAGTTAATTGGGCCTCCCTCTCCCCCCACCACACACCGATAGTCGAGCGCTGCAGGTAGGTATCCATGCCACAGAGAAAAACTGCACATGTCCCCTCTCACGTTCCAGTAGGCCAGCCAGTCTATATCTTTGACGTGGGCACACACAAATTCGATGGCACTCTTTATCGATCGCGCGCGCACACACTAACACATCATCCCTCTCTTCGATTCTATGGACACCTCAAGCCGATGATACCTCCGCTCTCTTCTCGTGGATCGCCCCCTCTATATATATGTTATATCCAGGACTCTATTTCACACACATTGCATATGTTACATTTTTTTATTAACCCCCCCCCCCAAAAAAAAACTCTCACGAACCCGCACACTATATCTCTCTAGGTTTGTATCTCTCTCACACAACCCCACGTAGGTGGTGTACGTATACAAGAATAGAATAGGTGCACCGTGCACGTACTCACGCTTCGTGCCCAGCCACATCCGCACGGGTACACGGTGGAGCTCATTTCTTTACGAAATGGCAGCCCACGTGCTAATTTGAACGCCTGTAGCGGTTGTTTACCTAGGGAGGTCATGTACCACGCGTGCACGAAACAAAGTTCAACATGACACGTTTCCGCGTTATTTTAAAGAAAGTTATAGCGCTCAATGGCACGTACGCAGAATATAAAACGGTTTTTATGGAGAAAAAGGTAGTCCGCTCCACTATATACAATGGAGCCTGCCTGCTTAGTTTGTCGCTCTTCAGAGTATCTCACACAAGGCTGCGGTGGCCTCTCTCTCTCTCACCGTTGGTCATTCATCCGGCCGCATCCCGTCCGCTGGGGGAAAGAGAGTGCGGTGGCCTCTCTCTCTCTCACCATTGGTCACTGATCCGGCCGCATCCCGTCCGCCGGGGGAAAGGGAGGAAGTGCATTGTTTCTCCGTTCGACGGCGCCGAGGCAGCACGTCCCGATCAGCGGTACACGCCGTTCTCTCTAACCAAGCTCCGGCGCGGCAGGGCCTACGCCACCTGCTCGTTGCCGCAGTATGGGCAGATTCCGCCTGCCGCCGCTCACCTAGTTACATCCCCACGACCTCCAGGTATCCCCTCCATCCTTGCTCCACTGCCCGTCTTCCCACGTTGCTGCATGTGGATCTTCCATAGTTCTTTGCCCAAAATGTAGCTCGTCCGACGTACTTTCCATATTGCAATCTTGTCCTCACACCATTTTAGACAAACACAACCGTGTTGCTATCTTCCCTTAGGACAAGGAATATGCTTCTTTTTTGTCGTCGCATGTGTCATCAACTGTTATTGGCCAGTAATTGTTTCCTTTCTACCTCTTTTTTGCAAACAGGTCTATCCATTTCACCTCGTTGCTATTGCGACCTTTTGGTGAACTGCACAAATCACTTTTTTCTTAAGAGTGTTTTGTGCAGTTGTACTAAAATGTCACACGGGCAATGTCTCTACATTTCAGTGCGACTGCACAAAGGGAGATTGGTTTTGCTCTATCCTCCTCATCCAACTCCGAGCCTAATCTTCTCCAACTAGTTAGTCTTAAGAGAGACTGCAAAGGTGACCGGCTTCTATTTGTGTGTTTATTGTTTCATCAGCAGTCCTCTATTATCGTAATCACACTTAATATCTTTGGAACAGGGACGCTCAGCTCTATTTTAGTGGAACTGCACAAAATGATCGGAATGTTGCATGCTCCAGACAGCTACTTTTTTTCCCAAAATGCCTTGTTGATTTAGACAGAGCTGGGGGACGTTGCTTCCAATGAAAGCATGGATCAATTCTAATTTAACACCTTCTCACAACTCTATCTTTAGTTGTGATGTAAATATTAGCTCTGATCTGCTAATAATTGACATGCATTAGTAAGGAAGTTAGTTTTTTATTGTTTTCGAAAGAGCATCAATGGCAAGACACACGAAACAAAAGCTGAAAGCTCACACCATTGTACAATTTCATGTCACTGGAAAATTATTTGTATGGTATGTCAATTATGTAAACAAATGATGGAAGCTTGATAGCATTGCCAGAAGCCTCTTCAGCATCCGGGTCCATGTGCCATGCACAAAATTATACTCCTTCGTTCTTAAATATTTGTCTCTTTACAAATTTCAAATGGGCATATTTTAGAGTGTAGATTCACTCATTTTGCTTCGTATGTGTACTCCCTTCGTTCCTAAATACTCTATTCATCTTTCTAGAGATTTCAACAAGTGACTACATACGAAGCAAAATGAGTGAATCTACACTCTAAAATATGTCTATATACATCCGTATGTAGTAGTCCATTTGAATCTCTAAAAAGAAAAATATTTGAGTAGTCACTCATTGAAATCTCTAGAAAGACAAATACTCCAGAGTATATTTAAGAACCGAGGGGGTAGTGCACAACCGCATGGGAGACTCAGCCCGGTCGTTGCACCGCATTAATAGTGAGTAATGAGCAGTCAAATCATAAGCCCCACCTTTCCCACTATAAGTTGCTCGGAAGAAGCAACCATCAATACGCTCTTCTTTGAATCCGCTCATACTACTCCATCCGTCACTGTTTATAGAGCGCACTTCAGAAAAAAGAAAAAAAATCTGTGGGACCAAGGCGACTAGCGATCGGCCTGAAAAATAGCATTGGTAGTTATGGCATGGCGTCTATTACTAGAGGGAATAATGCATACACGCATGCATGCAGTGCTTCCACCCCGGGTACACACATGCATGCACTTACTCGACTCCGTAGTAGTATTCCATCCTTTCTGGTTTATAGTGCTCAATTCAAAAATCTCACCAATCAAGTTAGATGGCGAGTGGTGGAATACTTTTTGTAGTTTTGCAAAAGCACCTAATTAATGCTCTTGTTTTCCTCAAAAAATTTATGTTTATCAATGCATTAATTGCAATGCATGCATGCATAAAGTACATGCATTGGTCAATTTTCTCTTAATACTTGCATGCAATGATTTAATGCACCTTGGAATCTGAACATGTGATGGAAAACAACCAAATTGAGCCTTATAAAATGGAAAAACTAAAATTTTGAGATAATCCCTATAAACCGGAAAGGAGGGAGTACATCGAGAGAAAATTGTGGACTTGATTGCGGTTACCACACCCTAATTAATTGAGCATTAAAATAAATGCGTCTAAAGTCTCTCTGGTGGTGGAAATGCATTGAGAGAAACGCATCATAATGAAGCGCGCCCTGTAAACTGTGACAGATGAAGGAGCAAAACCAAGTACGCGTATGGCCAGTCGGTCAACGCACCTCCTCTTGGCATATCACTGACATGTGGGACAGGAGTGTGAGCAAACCGATCTCAATTGACAGCAAAGAGCCAACCCGCCGTTCCTTGAGAGAGACGAGGAGCGAGAACACACCTACGGGCTCGCACGGAGGCCAAGATATATTCGAGCATGGTTGGTTGATTGATATCATCATTAAATGTTGGGCTGCCGTTTTCTGCCCTTCTCCGGAATAAACGTGTACTTTATCAGAGATAAAAAAATAAGAGTACAGATGCTCCACCATGCGGTTCTAGTAGTAGTACTACTCGTACTACTGCGCTTGGCTCTTCGCCTCTTCGTGAAGTTGAACAATGATGGTACTCCAATGTTGGGTACTGCAGTGTATGCCTCTGACAATTTGACACCGAATGGACTAATGCATGTCCACCGAGGGTAGGTTGCATTAGTCAAAAGGTGTAAGCGAGCTTCACCTTGTCCTGCAAGCTTCTCCTCGTTCTGCGAATTGACGGGACACACCAAAAAGAAGTGCTAGTCCATACTCCCTCCTTTCCGGTTAATATGGTTTAATCTTTTTTGCGGGTAAATGAGAGAGCTTTATTCATATATAAGCATTCTTAGGACGATCATCCAAGACACTGGTCACTAGGAAGCAAGGTACCCCGCAAAAAAGGAAGTAGGAAGCGAGGTGTTTCATCAAGCCAGCTCTCGGACACATTCAAAGTGCAGCAAGCACGGTTCACACGAAGATGCGCCGCAAGGTTTGCTGACATGTTTATATGCTAAATAACAAAAAAAGAGGAAATATTACCGAGCGCTCCTATTTGTAACAGGATATGAGCCAGAATTAAGCGAGAATTGTGGCGAGTGTTCCATGCAATCAACTTCCATTATCACATGCGAGAACCCTCAAAGAGAACCAAATGTGTTGAAGATTGCTTTATCACATTTTAAAATCATAATAAGAGTGCAGACGCTCCTCCATCCGGTTCCTAGTACTACTATAGTACATACCTCTATAGACTATAGTAGTGGTACTAGTACTACTAGTAAACTTTGCGCTTGGCTGTTCGCCTATTCGGGAAGTCGAACAATAATAGTACTAGTAGTATAGTGTATGCTTCTGGCAATCTGACACCGAATTAACTGTTGCACGTCCACCGCCTAAGCGAGGGAGAGCTTGCATTAGTCAAAAGTTTCTCCTTGTCCTGTGAGCCACCGCACGCAAGCTTCTCCCATCCTGCAACCTTCTCCTCGTTCGACAAGTTGATGGGACACAACAAAGTAATGCTAGTCAATACTGCCTCCTCTCCGGTTAATATGGCTTAATTTCAAATGAGATAAATACAATGCCTGTCACTGTATATTTGTAAAAATATGGTTAGTGGACTTCATAATACGCTCATTACGCTCAATATATATATTTTCCGGTGTTTATATGGTCACTAGCTCACCCTGACTGGGTGTGTGTGTGCATGCACGTGTAGGTTGAGCACTTGAGCATGACCGTGTGTGTTCCGTCGTGTGCTCGGACATGCATGCATTAGGGCATCGCGCGCGTTTTTGCGTCCATGTGTACGTGTGACTGTTGCATAGACATAGGGGGAGTACGTGTAGGGGCCACTAAGGAGCAGTCAAATCATACAGTAAGTTAGCCGGAAGAAGCAACCATCATTTCACTCTTCAATGACACGTACACAATATAAAATGGTTGATATGGAGAGAAAAAGAAAACCACTATATATACTCCCTCCGTTTCTTTTTACTCCGCATATAAGATTTGGTCAAAGTCAAACTACACAAAGTTTTACCAAATTTATATTAAAAAATATGAACATCTACAATACTAAATCTATATATTATGAAAATACGTTTCATGGTGCATCTGATAATATTGATTTCATATTGTGAATGCTTATTTTTTTAATTTAAAGTTAGTCAAACTCTACAAAGCTTGCTTTGACCAAAGCTTATATGCGGACTAAAAAGAAACGGAGGGAGTACACTAGCAGGAGCCTAAGCTACAAGCCTGCTTGCTTAGGTTACTCTCTTCACAAGCATAGAACAACGGGCCTGATCCTGCAGGTGGGGGAAGGGAACAATGTTCTGCGTAGACGCGGTCGATATCGGCGAGGGAGAAAACCCACAGTCGGTGCGTCCCAATCGGGGGTCACCGCAGTATGGCCGATGCCGCGTCCCAACTGCCCTTCTAGCTACAGCCCTACGTCCCAGGTAGTCCATCTTCCTTTTGGAGCCGGCTTGCTCCACTGCCGTAGCTCCATCTCCATGTCGATCTTTCTCTACTTCTACCGGCTTCTACTTGTGATGAGTTTATGTCTCATGAACTAGTGCCAGTACTATTATTCTAATCACACTTCTTCAATATCTTTGCCATCAGGGATGCTCAGGTCGATTTTAGTGGAACTGCACAAAAGCATCGTATGATCCGAGGGTGCCAGCCGTCTTTCCTTCGACAGGTTCTACCTGGCCAGGAAATTAAATCCTATTAAGTCGTAGTGACCCCATCAGTAGTTTTTCTTTCGTACATGCTCTCACAACTTTTGTCTTAAGTTGTGAAGTAAATATTGGCTATGATTTGTGAATCATTGAGATGCATCAACATGCATGTTAGTTTTCCATTGTATTTGATGGAATGTTGTAACAGGGCAACCTTGGAATAGGAATGAAAATGGAGTGGAAAGTTTCCGTTTTTCCGGAGAAAAAATGGAAACGGAGAGAAACCAACGTTTTGTTTCGTTGGATCGCGCCATCGAGCAAAACCAACATTTAAATCACGTCTGTCGTGTTCGTGTCTCACCCTCCTCCACGGCTCGACCCCACACGGTCACTCGGCATGCCACTCATCGCAAAATGAGTATATGATAACTTTCCCGCCTGCTTGTCGATGGATCGTGCCATGGAGTACTAGCACTACTGGAAGAAATTGACGAGTTGGGGGAGGACAGCTAGCTGTAGCATGGACTCTCAAGAACTTTTTACATGCATGTTGTAGCCGGCTATTGTGACCTTTGAACGCAGAGCAGTCGCGTGCACCCGGAAGCGGCGCGGGCGATGCTTTCTCTGCCGACGCACCGCTTCAATGCCGGCGCTAGTGAGAGGTCGTGTCCGCTCTGGCTGGGCATGAATGCGGCATTGACTGTTTCGGGCGGGAAGCACGTGTGGGTGATGACAAGGGTTTGGGTTGGTCAGGACCGGCCATGGTATCGGTCCGGATGTCCGCAAACAAATGATGATGTACGTTAATATTGCAGCGTATATAATTAACAACGTAAATAATGTGCCAGTTGGACAAATATGACTGGAGATGAAGATGGAAATGGAATTTTACGTAAACACGGATTGCGTGCCTATGTCTATGTGTGTGTGCGCGACGACTCTCGCGACCTGGAAGCGGGGGTGTGTTTATGATCGAGTTTTCTTTCTTGGTACGTTAAAAAATTGTCCGCCAGTTTTCGTTTCTTTTTTCTAAGAACGCGCGTATTCTATTTGAAATCACTGCTGTGGAGAGATTTTTTTACTCCATTATAGCCCCAGGTCGCTGCGTGCGGGTTTTCTTCTGTGCGACTACTCCCTAGCTCCCCATGTATAGTAGCTAGGGTTCGTCGGCTGGTCCAACATCACCTACTAGTACTATTATAGAGGAAATGCCACTCGAAAAGTTGTCCTGATTTATGCCTCGGTGGAGGTATACATGTTGTTTCGACAAAAAGTACAAGGTGGTTGTGCGATCATTGTCCATATGGTGGTAGTACTATCGTTGATTAAATGAAGAAATGCTTTTTTTTCTCGGGTATCCTGGTTTAATTCCCATCAAGATAATTATGATGCTTCTGTTTGTTGGTGTACTTTTCATTAAGTCTTGTTGACAATTGAGATGTTGTTGCTTATCTTGTAAAACAAAGTAACAACACTATATCCCTTTTTCATATTTTTGGAAACAGCGATGCGTATCTCCATACCCGGGCATGTCTTCCTCAATTTTAGTGGAACTGCACAAAATTGGATGGCCATTTTTGTTCCGCCTCACCGTCCTCTGCCACATGGTTCTTCCTTCCTCGAGCTTGATTACTGAGAAGAAACATACCATAGTGAGGATTTGTCGAACTTCATAGGTGCCTCACCCAAACTTGATGCCAAATGGATGATTCATCACCATGATGACCTATCGATGCTCATGGTTGCGCCTCATGGTTGTGTCGGCTGGTGAAGCTAATCGATTTTCAATGAAAAACAAGCTGTCTTCCATCAGTGCTCTTTGCTTGTTATGCACAAAGATGATATCCTTCGTCAGTTCACCTTGGTTGCGTTGGAGACGCAGTCGTCTTTCATGTTGGTGCAATTTTATCACACAATTGGCTATGAACCAAATATTTCCTTGAAGAAGGATCGACGTTGGTACTATGAGCATAAGTTTTGTATTGATTTCTAAGCCTTCTCACAACTTTGTCTCCAGCTCCCCTGTAATTTTATTTGTCCAGCTATTAACTTTGATTTAAAAAATGGTGTGGACTAAAAACCCGGATGGACGTAGTAGCCCTCCATTTTTATTTACTCCGCATATTAGATTTGACTGAAGTCAAACTTTGTAATACTCTCAAACCTTTCCGATAACTGAAAGTAAAATTCTTTATTTGTACACACTCTCACACGTTTCCGATAATTTGGCGCATGTGTGGTTGTTCACTTCAGGGAGGGTAGTGTACCGCATACGTGAAGGACAGGAAGTGCGACCAGGACGCGTGGGCATGGATCGTCAGTTCATCGGAAGTATTAGTAGTTTTCTTCATTATATGTTAAATAAAGAGTTTCGTTTCGTGGAGAGAATGAGAAAACCACTCCACTATATATTAGTCGTATACACGAGAGTACTATATGGACGCAGCTTCATTGACTTAGTGCACCGGCCTTGGGGTTTATGACAGGTGGGCCCAAAATGTGGCTGGCTCACTTGTCATACATCCAAAAGCAGGTGCAGTGAAGGCACCGGAGCTCAGTCTGTACTACATTAGTATATATATAAGCTGGAGCCTTAGTGCTTGTTCGCTAGGGTTTGCACTCTCCACACTCTCGCCGCACTACATATATGTATACACGCTGGAAGCTCAGCGTTCATTTGCTAGGGTTTGCTATATTCACAGTCTCTCACCCTCTCTTCACCAGATCTAAACAAGACTGCGTTGGCCTCTCTCCCCCTCACAGTTGGTGAAGGAGGCGTCCGTATCCCGTCGCACCGGGAAGGGGAGGAGGTGCAACATTCACTCTATCACCTTCGGCGAGGGAGGCAATCCACTGCCAGCTGCGCTATTCTCTTTCATCCAGCGCCTGTGCGGGAGGGCCACTGACCCCTTCTTCCTCGCTGTCGTACATAGTGTGGGCAGATCCAGCCTTTCGCCGCATGCCTTGCCACATCCCGATGACCCTAAGGTATAAGTTTCTTTGAAACCTTCGTTGCTCTAGCTGCATGTGGATCTTTTTCGATCTGTAGTCAAATCTAGGTCTTGGTTCAAAGAGGAAAGAAGGGTGCGGTGGAGTGGAGCAAGAATCTAGGACGTGGTTCAATGAGGAAAGGAGGGACGAAAAGTAGTATAGACTGGCTATCCAACCGCTTTGTTGGTCGAAAAGGGAAAAAGGGAGTAACCCAGTACACACATCTGTAAGGAACCAATCTCTTGAAAACGGAAAGAAACTGGGGGGTCGGGTAGTTTGTGCAGGACTAGATTTGTTGCCCTCACATAGGAAAAAGGTTCAAAGAGAACAAATATGGGACCAACACATATATGCTGCTTGGCTACATACTCTGCATCACCCATTTATACATGTGGACGCACATGGTGCTGGCATGTCCCATACAACTATTTTGCTGTTGTTAATCTAAGAATGCCGCCGGAAAATTGAAGCAATGCCACTGTTAAAAGTAAATTACATTTTTAATGAATGTTGTTTTAAGAGAATGTCTCTGTTAATATGAATCAATGCAACTGTTTTAGAAATGCTACTATCCTACTTTGTTTTCCATCCAAGATAAGTTAGATGCTTCTTTCTGTCACCGTTTGTTTCATCCTCCTTTATTGCAAGTAATTGTTTCCTTTTTTGCCTCTGTTAAAATAGGGGTATCGATTCAACTTGTTGCTATTGGGACATTTTGCTTCACTACTCGAAACACTTTGCTTGATTTTAGTGCAACTGCACACAACGAGATTGGATTTCCTATTTGTGTTGGCAGATTCGTAGTTGATCTTGTGAGCGTCATGACAGGTTGGTACTTGCCTTCATCCACATGATCGTGCAGTGTGTTTTGGGATGATGTGCTACTTGTATTGGTACTGTTTTAAATAAATGTTGAATTGAAGCTATTGTATTGCTCTCTTTTCCCATAAGTAGTGAACAAAAATGGTATCAACCCAGACATGATGCTTGTTGCTTTGTTATAACAAACTCTGCATCACCCCCTTTATAAGGAGATGGAAGCACATGGTGTTGTTGCGCCCACTCTCCCCTGGAACTGTTTATGATTTTTGTTAATCTATTGCCGCTGGTAAAATTAAGCAATGCCACTCTCAGAATTAACTACTAAATCTTATTTCAAAACTGCAACACTTGTTAGGGATTGGCGGGATTACCATTTTTGTGGCCGCATGTTTCATCCTCCTTTATTAGCCAGTAATTGATTCCTTATTTGCCTCTGTTTAAACAGGGATATCTATTCAACTTGTTGCTATTGCGACATTTTGCTTCGCTACGCGAAACACTTTGCTTGATTTCAGTGCAACTGCACAAAACGAGATTGGATTTCCTATTCGTGTTGGCAGATTCGTATTTTATCCTGGTCTTCTCATGAAAGGTCAGTACAGGCCTTCATCCACATGATTGTTCAGTGTGCTTTGAAATGTTGTGTTACTTGTATTGGTACTATTTTAAATAAATGTTGAATTGAAGCTATTGTATTGCTGCCTTTTCCCATTAAGTAGTGAACAAAAATGGGACCAACCCAGACATGATGCTTGTTGCTTTGTTACAACAAACTCTGCATCACCCCCTTTATAAGTAGATGGAAGCACATATTGTTGTTGCGCCCACTCTCCCCTGGAACTGTTTATGCTTTTCGTTAATCTAATGTTGCTGGTAAAATTAAGCAATGCCACTCTCAGATTTAATTAACTACCGAATCTTATTTCAAAACTACAACACTTGTTAGGAATGGTACTATCCTGCTTTGTAGTTCTTTCTACATGTTTAACCAAGGTATTGTTAAGATAATGTCTCTGTTAAAATGAATCAGTTGCATTGTTTGAGGAATGGTACTTTTCTGCTTTGTCGTTCTTTATACATGTTGAAACAAGGCATTGTTAAGATAATGTCTCAGTCAATATGAATGAATCACACTGATGGAGAATTGCTACTCTCCTGCTTTGTTTCCCATTAAGATAAGGTAGATCAGTAGATGCTTTTCTTCTGGGAGTACAAGTCATCAACCGTTATTTCTCAGTAATTGTTTCCCTTATACCTATTGTTGCTTACAGGGATATCAAAATTAAAGCTCGGTTTTATTCCGACTTCGATTTTAGTTGAACTGCACAAAAGGAGCCAATGTGTCTAAGGCAAGCTGCTGCATTACTGGGTCCAGTTGGTCGTTCCACTTTGCAGAAAGAAGCAGTCACTGTTTGTGCTACATTACAGAAGGAATGACCGAGAAGCTTTACATAGAATTATTAGACGCTGGTGACATGACTAGTCTGCAGAGAGCATTGGCAATTCTACAACATGTTGAGTGCACTGGGAAAAAAGTGCCCAAACAAGTACAAGAAGCTACGATGGGACTCCACGATCATAGGCATTACATATTTTGAATGGGAAAAGCTTGTCAAAGTTTAATCATTGATTTTAGCAAGAAGACGTTAGTTTAATATATTGGAATTGGAAAACCTTGTCAAATTTTGCTCATTGATGTTAGCCAGAAGACATGCACTTGATATTTTTGAGCGGGACACCCTTGCTGTGAGCAGCGTAGATTGTTTTCTCATATTCCTGTGTTTAGCTTAGAAGTAAGTAGTTACTCTGCTGAGATATTCCTATGTTAAGAGTTTGTTCTGAATATTGTCTATGTAATGCCAGGCCTTGTGTTTGATTGCAGAGTTGAGCTTGGAATGTTGTAGCATGCGGCATCACGAGCTATTCACCGTGCCTCCTGAGAATAATGCTTCATATTGTTTTGCATGTCGATCTAATGCCAGTGATTTTCTTGTTAAGAATATCATCCTCTTCTGCTGTTTTCGTGCTTAAGAAGTTTATCGTCTTATGTTTCATTCATAGCATATACGTCAAGTCGGGTAGGTTAGACATGAAACCATATGATCTTCCGACCAACTCATGATATTAGGCCATGATTGGATCGTCGTTTTCCAACCAAAACCGCTTGTAAAACCGACGCTTGTAAATAAAAGCAGATGGTCTCGGGCGTAGCGCTTGGTTGGTTGATTTTGACTAGTAAAATATCGGAAGTACTTCACACATGATAAAAACGCTGAACGACACTCGGACGATTGCTAATCCAGCCGTTAGCTACTGTTTCAGCCTTGCCCATGGATGGCATGATACGCACGTCGTGCATGTATCGTCTGGTAATGTCGTCCATATAACAGTGCTCGTAAAATATACACTGGTCTCTCAAATTACATGCGTAACCTGCCGGTTTTACTTACAGACCTCGGGCCCTCGGTTTCATTACGCCTGTATTTTACACATTGTTTTCGATGACGAGTAAATTACACTTGTATGTTAATACAGGTTTGAAATAAACTAGAGCTCCCAAGCGCGGCCTTATTGTTTCATGCCGTCTCAGTTTCTCGAAGGTGCTCATAGGTGTCCGATGATCCTAGCTTCCTAGATGAGCAGCGGGCGCTGTATTAGACCATCCGTAGGGCTCCGTCGTCCTTCGAGTTGTTGCACTCGCCGTGGCGCCGAGCATTGTTAACATCGTCAACGAACATGAGGATTAAGGAGATGACTTTATTTTGACTGGATGACCCAAGGGACCCACTAGGGCCATAGCCGTACGTACGCAAGTGCCTCCTTATTATGTATAACTATATTTTTTTGCTTCCTCCTGGTTTCCTGACATCACATTCCCACACCATTGTCAACCTATGTAGTCAATATAAACGATAGAATTGCACAAGGTGCGGGCGACAGCTGGGACCAAGCAGCTCGAGCAGTATTTGTGTTTTTGAGGCATGAGCACTGCAGAGTTTTTCTTGGCGATGATTTCGATGTTGTTTAGAGGAGAGCAGGGTATTAACTGGGCGGGCTGTGGCCCGTCTAGCCCAGGCCAGATATCCAGCCTAGATATTAATTTTTTCAAGATGAAAATGGCTAGCCCAGCTATACGTTTTTTGAGGAATACCCAGGCAAGGTCAACTTGTTATTCTTCGCCCCGCTGGGCTGCAAATATTTCCTAGGAGGGATGCATTAGGCTTAACAGGATAATGAGCTTTAAAAATAATAAATGGGATGTAATTATAAAAACTGGGCATTAACTATAAAAAAATACATCAAACACGAAATTACTTTATAAAATATTATTTATGGATTGTGAAAATCTTAAATTTTCATTGTTGCACGCGCAATGTTTCATTGGATTTTTACCTAATACAAATTTATATTTAATCTGACTAGAATTTCGAGATAAAAATATTTCGGATCCCATCAAAATGTGGGAAATTTTATTGAATTCTGTCTTCAACGGTTGGTTGAAATTATTAATTGTTGTCCTAGCTAGAAAATGGGTTGTACTTTTAACAAACTGTAAATAGGCTGTAGTAAATTCCATTAGAATTCAAAAATGGGCTGTGCGTTCTTACAAATCGCAAATGGGTTATAAGTTCTCTGCCACACACTTGTGGACCTACTAAGTTGATGCGTCCCCTAAAAAAATAAGTTGACGCGTATGCAAGGCTTTGTCAACTTATTATAGTCAACACACGGTTCTAGCAGCAGTGGCCATTGGATGTCTATCCAATGGATGTCGTGCTTCTTCTTCAATCTCGGATATTCTTACCTTCGGCCGCCCAAAAAATGATTCCTTCCCCTGACATCTGGGGCGCACCGTTTCAGAGGCTGACCTGTGGGCCTACTAAGTTGGCGCGTACCAAGGGCTTTGTCAACTTAGTCAATATAAACGATTATAGCTGAAGTGACTGTACGATGTCCATCCAACGGCCGTCGTGCTTCTTCAACCTCTGGTCTTCTTGCTCCAGCCACCCAAAGCAGCGCCGGTCGTGCCGCCTGCTCCTGCCTCCCGTGGCCGGCTGTGCTCCCGCGGAGGCTTCACCGCCCCCTACTACTCCCACCGCTGGCCAAGCCATCCCTCCACTCACCCACACCCCCTGTTATTCTACGGCAACGTCAGCCTCACACCGCAGCAAAACCAGTGAACCCTCATACTCCTCTCCACGTGGGCATCCACTGCCGCGTATTCCCCGGCTCCATGTCATCCCCTTCCTAGGCCTCACCGTCCTCCACCGCCGTGGTGCTCTCGGCGCGGCGTGGTCAACATGGTCATGGAACAACTTCCATCAGACGTGGACTGTACATGGAGAGGCTGACAGCTGGGTCCATGGCCGCAGCAAGGAAGTGCCTCCTTATTACGCGGAAAATAATGATTCCTCCACCTGACAGCTGGGACCCACCAGACGGGCCACTATATTTCGTGAAAAAAACGTTTCCCCCCTAACTGCTGGGACCCACCAACTACATCTTTGCATGCAAGTAAGTGCGTCCAGGCAAAAAATAAAAAAATGATTCGCCCCCTGACTGCTGGGACCCACCATCTAAATCATCGCACGCAAGGAAGTGCCTGATAGTCGGGACCCACCTGGTCGAAGCGTACGTAGCATTGTCATTCTGGTCACGAACGTGTATGTACATACTGGTGGATGTAGAGGCGCACACATGTCGTAGTATAGGCATGCACGTGTCGTAGTAGAGGCGCGCACGTAGCATGTACACGTACGTACGGTGGCTAGTGTGCAAGAAAGAAATATGGCCATGTATGTGTACATACGGGCGGGGTCTCGAACGCCTACTCGCGCATACGTATGGCCAGGGCTCGTGTACATGGCTAGGTCGGAACGGAGAAACAACATCGTCGTCGTGTTCATGGGGAGCCAACCGGCTGGGTCGGAACAAAATGCGTCATCGTGTTCATCGGGAGGGCTTGGACGAAACAGGCGATGGAAACGAGGCCTGGCATACCGCAGAACGGAGGAAACGGCCTTGTGTTCGACCGGCCACGTTTGAAACGGGATCCTGTTCATCTGGAGGGGTCTGGCAAACCGCAAAACGGAGGAAACGGACCTCCTACAGTCGAAACGGGGGTCCTATTGATCTGCGGGTGTGGCGTACCGCAAAACGTACGAAACAGACTTGTGTTGGAGCGCTACGGTCGAAACGGGGGTACTATTCATCGGAAGGGGTGTGGCGTACCGTAAAATGGGACTCCACGGGATACTGTTCATCTCCACCGTCGACCTCCTCCAGCCTCTACGGGCTACTGTTCATCCACCATCGACCTACTCCAGCCTCCATGGGCTCCTGTTCATCCAGTCTCCACCGCGCGCTACTCCCCCGGCTACTGTTCAACCACCCCTCCACGGGCTCTTGTTCAACCACCCCTCCATGGGCTACTATTCATCCACCCCTCCACCTCATCCAGCCCTCCACGGGGTCGTCCTGTTCATACAGCCCTCCACGGGGTCCTGTTCATCCAGCCCCAACCGGCTCGATCGATCGGGGTCCTGTTCATCCAGAGGCAACGCCAAGGGGTCCTGTTCATCCACCCCCACCGCTCACTGTTCATCCAAACCCCCCGCAACACTCACTGTTCATCCAGAGGCAGCATCGATCGGCTTCAGTTAGGAGAAGTAGCGAAGGAATCACTCGATCATGTTCAGTTAACAGCCATCGATCGATCGCTCGGGTTCATTAACGCGTAGCCTGCAGTGCAATCGCTCGGGTTCAGTTAGAGCCCAACGCCTCGCTCGGGTTCAGCTAGAGCCAACGCCTCGCACACACGCATGTACGAGTACGAGAGAAACACGCATCACTCGGCCCCCGACCACCCACCGTAACCGAGAACTCGCCAAAATTTTCCTCGCCCTCGCTTCTACCACGGTTTTTACCGTCATGGACGGCCCAAAGAATGTCATGCAGCTGCGTCTCCGGCCCGCCCAGGACGAAAAGCCCATTTTCTATCATGATTTTTTGTCATAGAAGTAGGATCCCACCACATCTATGATTATACCGGGTTTTGTCACAATTATCGTCATAGAAGTGTCATAAGTATGACAGAAAAAAATTTCGTTTGGCCCAAAATGTCATCGATGTGTCTTTTTTGTAGTGTGATGTGATATACGTTATTGTATGATATAATCATGTTCTGTATAAGTTATCGGCAACTGGCAGGAGCCTTCTGGTTGTCGCTTTATTCTATGAAATGCAAACACCATGTAATTGCTTTACTTTATCACTAAGCGGTAGCAACAGTTATAGAAGAAATAGTTGGTGAGATGACCACGACGCTACGATGGAGATCAAGGAATCGAGCCGGTGATGATGGGGATCATGACGATGCTTTGGAGATGGAGATCAGAAGCACAAAATGATGATGGCCATATCATGTCACATATTTCGGTTGCATGTGATGTTTATCTTTATGCATCTTATTTTGCTTAGTACGGTAGTAGCATTATAAGATGATCCCTTAACTAAAATTTCAAGGTATAAGTGTTCTCCCTGAGTATGCACCGTTGCAACAGTTCTTGGTGCTGAGACACCACATGATGATCAGGTGTGATAGGCTCTATGTTCACAAACAACGGGTGCAAGCCAGTTTTGCACATGCAGAATACTCAGGTTAAACTTGACGAGCCTAGCATGTACAGACATGGCCTCGGAACACTGGAGACCGAAAGGTCGAACGTGGATCATATAGTAGATATGATCAACATAGAGATGTTCACCATTGATGACTACTCCATCTCACGTGATGATTGGACATGGTTTAGTTGATTTGGATCACGTATCATTTAGATGACTTGAGGGATGTCAATCTAAGTGGGAGTTCTTAAGTAATTTGATTAATTCAACTATAATTTATCATGAACTTAGTCCTGATAGTATTTGCAAATTATATTGTAGATCAATAGCTCGCGTTATAGCTCCCTTATATTTTTTAATATGTTCCTAGAGAAAACTAAGTTGAAAGATGATAGTAGCAATGATGCGGACTGGGTCCATGATTTGACGATTATCCTCATTGCTGCACAGAAGAATTATGTCCTTGATGCACTGCTAGGTGACAAACCTATTACAGGAGCAGATGGAGACATTATGAACATTTGGAAATCTCAATATGATGACTACTTGATACTTTAGTGCACCATGGTTTACGGCTTAGAACCGGGACTTCAAAAACCGTTTTGAATGCCACGAAGCGTATGAGTTGTTCCAAGAGCTAAAATAGGTATTTCAGACTCATGACCATGTCGAGAAGTATGAGACCTCTGACAAATACTTTGCCTACAAGATGGAGGAGAATAGCTCGGCTAGTGAGCACGGGCTTAGAATGTCTGGGTACTACAATCGCTTGAATCAAGTGGGAGTTAATCGTCCAGATAAGATAGTTATTAACAGAGTTCTCTAGTCACTATCACCAAGCTACTAGAACTACGTTATGAACTATAATGTGCAAGGGATAACGAAAAATATTCCCGAGTTTTTATCGATGCTGAAATCAGCAAAGGTAGAAATCAAGAAAGAGCATCAAGTGGTGATGGTTAACAAGACCACTAGTTTCAAGAAAAAGGACAAGGGGAAGAAAGGGAACTTCAAGAAGAATGGCAAGCAAGTTGTCACTCCCGTGAATAAGCCCAAAGCTGGACCTAAGCCTGAAACTGAGTGCCTCTACTCCAAAGGAAATTGTCACTGGAAGCGGAACTACCCCAAATATTTGGCGGATAAGAAGGATGGCAAAGTGAAAAAGGTATATTTGATATACATGTTATTGATGTGTACCTTACTAGTGCTCGTAGTAGCCCCTGGGTATTTGATACCTGTTCAGTTGCTAAGATTAGTAACTCAAAACAGAAGTTGCAGAATAAATGGAGACTAGGTGAGGGTGAAGTGATGATGTGTGTTGGAAGTGGTTCCAAGATTGATATGATCATCATCTCACATTCCCTATACTTTCGGGATTAGTGTTGCAAATGTTATTTGGTGTTTGCGTTGAGCATGAACAAGATAGGATCGTGTTTATTGCAATACGGTTATTCTTTTGAGACAGAGAATAATTGTTATTTTGTTTACATGAATAAAACCTTCTATGGTCATACACCCAATGTTAATGGTTTATTGAATCTCGATCATAGTGATACACACATTCATAATATTGATGCCAAAAGATGCAAAGTTGATAATGATAGTGCAACATACTAGTGGCACTGCCGTTTAGGTCATATTGGTGTAAAGCGCATGAAGAAACTCCATGCTGATGGGCTTTTGGAATCACTTGATTATGAATCATTTGATACTTGCGAACCATGCCTCATGGGCAAAATGACTAAAACTCCGTTTTCCGGAACAATGGAGCGAGCCAATGACTTATTGGAAATAATACATACCGATGTATATGGTCCGATGAGTGTTGAGGCATGTGGCGGGTATTGTTAATTTCTGACCTTCGCAGATGATTTGAGCAGATATGGGTATATCTACTTAATGAAAGACAAGTCTGAAACATTTGAAAAGTTCAAAGAATTTCAGAACAAAGTGGAGAATCATCGTATCAAGAAAATATAGTTTCTACGATCTGATCATGGAGGTGAATATTTGAGTCACGAGTTTGGCCTTCATTTAAAACAATGTGGAATAGTTTCACAACTCACGCCACCTGGAACACCACAGCGTAATGGCGTGTCTGAACGTCGTAACCGTAGTTTATTAGATATGGTGTGATCTATGATGTCTCTTACCGATTTACCACTATCATTTGGGTTTATGCATTAGTGACAACTGCATTCACGTTAAATAGGGCATTGTCTAAATCCGTTGAGACGATACTGTATGAACTATGGTTTGGCAATAAACCTAAGCTATCATTTCTTAAAATTTGGGGTTGCGACACTTATGTCAAAAGGCTTCAGCCTGATAAGCTCGAACCCAAATCGTCCCTAAGGAAACAACTGGGTACACCTTCTACCACAAATCTGAAGGCAAGATCTTTGTTGCTAAAAATGGATCCTTTCTAGAGAAGGAGTTTATCTCGAAAGAAGTGAGTGGGAGGAAACTAGAACTTGATGAGGTAAATGTACCTTTTGTCAAATTGGAAAGTAGTACATTAGATAAAACTATTCCTGTGATGCCTACACCAACTTGAGAGGAAGCTAATGATGATGATCATGAAACTTCAGATCAAGTTACTACTGAATTTCGTAGGTCAACCAGAGCACGATCCGCACCAGAGTGGTATGGTAATCCTTTCCTGGAAGTCATGTTACTAGACCAAGGTGAACCTACGAACTACGAAGAAGCTATGATGAGCCCAGATTCCGACAGATGGCTTGAGGCCATGAAATCTGAGATAGGATCCATATATGAGAACAAAGTGTGGACTTTGGTGGACTTGCCCGATGATCGACAATCCATAAAGAATAAATGGATCTTCAAGAAGAAGACTAACGGAGATAGTGATGTTACTATCTACAAAGTTCAACTTGTCACAAAACATTTTCGACAAGTTCAAGGGGTTGACTACGATGAGACTTTCTCAACCGTAGCGATGCTTAAGTCCGTCCGAATCATGTTAGCAATTGCCACATTTTATGAAATCTGGCAAATGGATGTCAAAACTACATTCCTTAAATGGATATCTCTAAGAAGAGTTGTATATGATGCAACCAGAAGTTTTTGTCGGTCCTAAAGGTGCTAACAAGGTGTGCAAGCTCCAGGATCAATCTATGGACTGGTGCAAGCATCTCGGAGTTGGAACATATGCTTTGATGAGGTGATCAAAGCATATGGTTTTATACAGACTTATAGTGAAGCATGTATTTACAAGAAAGTGAGTGGGAGCTCTGTAGCATTTCTAATATTATATGTGGATGACATATTGTTGATTGGAAATGATATAGAATTTCGGGATAGCATAAAAGGGTGCTTGAATAAGAATTTTTCGATGAAAGACCACGGTCAAGCTGCTTACACACTGGGCATCAAGAGCTATAGAGATAGATCAAGACGCTTGATAAGACTTTCAATGAGTACATACCTTGACAAGATTTTGAAGGAGTTCAAAATGGATCAATCAAAGAAGGAGTTATTGCATGTATTGTAAGGTGTGAAGTTGAGTAAAGACTCAAAATCTGACCACGACAGAAGGTAAAGAGAGAATGAAAGTCATTCCCTTCTATAAAGTATGCCATGCTGTGTACCAAACCTATTGTGTACCTTGCATGAGTTTGGCAAGGGGGCACAATAGTGATCCAGGAATAGATCACTGGACAATAGTTAAAATTATCCTTAGTTACCTTAAAAAGGACTAAATGTTTCTTGGTTATGAAGGTGATAAAGAGTTCATCGTAAAGAGTTACGTCGATGCAAGCTTTGACACTGATCTAGATGACTCTAAGTCTCAATCTAGATACATATTGAACGTGGGAGCAATTAACTAGAGTAGCTCCATGCAGGGCATTGTAGACATAGAAAATTGCAAAATACATACAGACCTGAATGTGGCAGACTAGTTGACTAAACTTCTCTCACAAGCAAAACATGATCACACCTTAGTACTTGATACGTCTCCAACATATCTATAATTTTTGATTGTTCCATGCTATTATATTACCCGTTTTGGATGTTTATGGGCTTTACTAAGCACTTATATATTATTTTTGGGACTAACCTATTAACCAGAGGCCCAGCCCAAATTGCTGTTTTCTTGCCTATTTCAGTGTTTTGAAGAAAAGGAATATCAACCGCAGTCCAAACTGAATGAAACCTTAGGGAGAGTTATTTTTGGAACGGAAGCAATCCAGGAGACTTGGAGTAGACGTTAGGGAAGCTTCGAGGTGGCCACGAGGGTCCAGGGCGTTCCCTACCCCCCTAGGCGCGCCCCCACCCTCGTGGGCCACTCGTGGCTCCCCTGACCGACTTCTTTCACCTATATATATCCATATACCCCGAAAACATCCAGGAGCATCACAGATCGGGAGTTCCGTCGCCGCAAGCCTCTGTAGCCACCAAAAACCAATCGGGACCCTGTTTCGACACCCTGCCGGAGGGGGGGGGGATCCCTCACCGGTGGCCATCTTCATCATCTCGGTGATCTCCATGACAAGGAGGGAGTAGTTCACCCTCGGGGCTGAGGGTATGTACCAGTAGCTATGTGTTTGATCTCTCTCTCTCTCTCTCTCTCTCGTGTTCTTGATTTGGCACGATCTTTATGTATCACGACCTTTACTATTATAGTTGGATCTTATGATGTTTCTCCCCCTCTACTCTCTTGTAATGGATTGAGTTTTCCCTTTGAAGTTATCTTATCGGATTGAGTCTTTAAGGATTTGAGAACACTTGATGTATGTCTTGCATGTGCTTATCTATGGTGTGATACGTCCATTTTGCATCATGATTTTATATCAATATTTATTGCATTATGGGATGTTATTACACATTATATCTCAATACTTATTGCTATTCTCTCTTATTTTACAAGGTTTACAATGAAGAGGGGGAATACCGGCAGCTGGAATTCTGGCTGGAAAAGGAGCAAACGTTGGAAACCTATTCTGCACAACTCCAAAAGTCCTGAAACTCCACGAAACAAATTTTTGGATTTAATAAGAATTTATGAGCGAAAGAAATAGGCCAGGGGGCCCACACCCTGTCTAGGAGATAGTGGGGCACGCCCCCCTATAGGGCGCGACCCCCTATCTCCTGCCCCCCTGGTGGGCCTCCGGCGTCCATCTTCTGCTATATCAACACTTTTACCCTGGAAAAAATCGTGGGCAAGCTTACGGGACGAAACTCCACCGCCACGAGGCGAAACCTTGGCGGAATCAATCTAGGGCTCTTGCGGAGCTGTTCTGCCGGGGACACTTCCCTCTGGGAGGGGGAAATCATCACCAACGTCATCACCAACGATCCTCTCATCGTGAGGGGGTCAATCTCCATCAACATCTTCACCAGCACCATCTCCTCTCAAAACCCTAGTTCATCTCTTGTATCCAATCTTGTATCAAAACCACAAATTGGTACATATGGGTTGCTAGTAGTGTTGATTACTCCTTGTAGTTGATGCTAATTGGTTTACTTGGTGGAAGATCACATGTTCATATCCTTTATGCATATTATTACTCCTCTGATTATGAACATGAATATGCTTTGTGAGTAGTTACGTTTGTTCCTGAGGACATGGGTGAAGTCTTGCTATTAGTAGTCATGTGAATTTGGTATTCGTTCGATATTTTGATGAGATGTATGTTGTCTTTCCTCTAGTGGTGTTATGTGAACGTCGACTACATGACACTTCGCCATTATTTGGGACTAGAGGAAGGCATAGGGAAGTACTAAGTAGATGATGGGTTGCTAGAGTGACAGAAGCTTAAACCCTAGTTTATGCATTGCTTCGTTAGGGGTTGATATGGACCCATATGTTTAATGCTGTGGTTAGGTTTACCTTAATACTCCTTTTTGTAGTTGCGGATGCTTGCAATAGGGGTTAATCATAAGTGGGATGCTTGTCCAAGTTAGGGCAGTACCCAAGTGCCGGTCCACCCACATATCAAATTATCAAAGTACCAAACGCGAATCTTACGAACGTGATGAAAACTAGCTTGACGATAATTCCCAGTGTGTCCTCGGGAGCTCCTTCTTCATTATTAGAATTTGTCCAGGCTTATCCTTTGCTAAATAAAGGATTGGGCCACCTGGCTGCACTTTATTTACTTTGTTTACTTTTTGCTTGTTACTATTTTATCTTATCACAAAACTATCTATCACCTACTATTTCAGTGCTTGCAGAGAAAACCTTACTGAAAACCGCTTATCATTTCCTTCTGCTCCTTGTTCGGTTCGACACTCTTACTTATCGAAAGGACTACGATAGATCCCTATGCTTGTGGGTCATCAAGACTCTTTTCTGGCGCCGTTGCCGGGGAGTTTAGCGCTTTTGGTGAGTGGAACTTGGTAAGGAAACATTTATATAGTGTGCTGAAATTTTCTGTTACTTGTCACTATGGAAACTAATCCTTTGAGGGGCTTGTTTGGGGTATCTTCACCCCAACCAGAAGATCAAAGAGATGCTCCTCAAGCTACTGAACCTTATGAAAATATTCACTTTGAGATCCCTTCGGGTATGATAGAAAAACTGCTAGCTAATCCTTTTGCAGGAGACGGAACATTGCATCCCGACTTACACCTTATCTTTGTGGATGAAGTTTGTGGATTATTTAAGCTTGCAGGTATCCCCGATGATGTTGTCAAAAGGAAGGTCTTCCCTTTATATTTGAAGGGAGATGGAATGACATGGTATAGGCTATGTGATGATATGAGATTTTGGAATTATAAGCGACTGAAGTTGGAATTTCACCAGAAGTTCTATCCTATGCATCTTGTTCATCGTGATCGTAATTACATATATAATTTCTGGCCTCGCGAAGGATAAAGCATCGCTCAATCTTGGGGGAGGCTTAAGTCAATGTTATATTCATACCCCAATCATGAGCTCTCCCGGGAAATGATTATTCAGAATTTTTATGCTCGGCTTTCTCTTGATAATCGCAACTTGCTCGATACTTCCTGTGCTGGTTCCTATATGCTGAATACTACTGATTTCAAATGGGACTTATTGGAAAGAATTAAACGCAACTCTGAATATTGGGGTTCCGACGATGGTAAGGAGTCAGGTATGACACCTAAGTTCGATTGTGTTAAATCTTTTATGGATATCGATGCTTTCCATGGATTCAGCTCTAAGTATGGACTTGACTCTGAGATAGTAGCTACTTTTTGTGAAACTTTTGCTACTCACGTTGATCTCCCTAAAGAGAAGTGGTTTAAATATAATCCTCCTGTTGAAGTGAAAGTAGTTGCACCTATTACAGTCGAAGAAAAGACTATTACATATAGTGATCCTATTATTCCTACTGCTTATGTCGAAAAACCTCATTTTCCTGTTAGGATAAAAGATCATGTTAAAGCTTCGACTGTTGTTCGTAAGAGTAATACTAGGACCTATACACCTCCTGAGCAAATTAATGTTGAACCTGGTATTGCTATGATTAAAGATCTCTTGGATGAGGACTTAGATGGGCATGTTATCTCTTTCTTGGGTGAAACTGCTAATATTGCTAGACCCGATACTAAGACACGTAGACCTGTTGTAGGCACGCCTGTTATTTCTGTTAAAATAGGAGATCGTTGTTATCTTGGCTTATGTGATATGGGTGCTAATGCTAATGTGATACCTTATGATCTTTATAAAGAAATTATGCATGATATTGCACCTATTGAATTAGAAGACATTGATGTTACTATTAAGCTTGCTAATAGGGACACCATTAAACCTATTGGGATTGTTAGAGATGTTGAAGTCTTGTGTGGGAAGATTAAATACCCTGTTGATTTTCTTGTTCTTGGTTCCCCGCAAGATGATTTTTGTCCCATTATTTTTGGTAGACCCTTCTTGAATACTGCTAGTGCTAAGATTAATTGTGAAAAGAATATTGTCACTGTTGGCATAGATGGTATGTCTCATGAGTTTAATTTCGCTAAGTTTAGTAGACAACCTCGTGAAAGGGAACCACCTAGTAAGGATGAAATTATTGGTCTTGCTTCCATTGTTGTTCCTCCAACTGATCCGTTAGAACAATATTTGTTAGACCATGAAAATGATATGTTTATGAAGGAAAGGGAAGAAATAGATGAAGTGTTCCTTAAACAAGAACCTATGCTAAAACATAACCTTCCCGTTGAAATTCTTGGGGATCCCCCTCCACCCAAGGGTGATCCCGTGTTTGAACTCAAACCCTTACCTGACAATCTCAAGTATGCGTATCTTGATGAAAAAGAAATATATCCTGTTATTATTAGTGCTAACCTTTCAGAGAAAGAAGAAGAAAGATTATTGAAAACTCTGAAGAAGCACCAAGCTGCTATTGGATATACTCCGGACGATCTTAAGGGCATTAGTCCCCACATTATGTCAACACAAAATTTCAGTGGAGAAAGATGCCAAACCAGTTAGAGATCCTCAAAGACGATTAAATCCCAAAATGAAGGAACTGGTAAGTAAGGAGATCCTAAAACTCATAGAGGCAGGTATTATTTATCCCGTTGCTGACAGTGAATGGGTAAGCCCTGTCCATTGTGTCCCTAAAAAGGGAGGTATTACCGTTGTTCCTAATGATAAAGATGAATTGATCCCGCAAACAATTATTACAGGCTATAGGATGGTAATTGATTTCTGTAAGTTAAATAAAGCTACTAAGAAAGATCATTACCCTTTACCTTTTATTGATCAAATGCTAGAAAGGCTATCCAAACACACACATTTTTGCTTTCTAGATGGTTATTCTAGCTTCTCTCAAATACCTGTGTCTGCGAAGGATCAATCTAAAACTACTTTTACTTGCCCTTTTGGTACTTTTGCTTATAGACGTATGCCTTTTGGTTTATGTAATGCACCTGCTACCTTTCAAAGATGCATGATGGCTATATTTTTTGATTTTTGTGAAAAGATTTGTGAGGTATTCATGGATGACTTCTCCGTCTATGGATCCCCTTTTGATGATTGTTTGAGCAACCTTGATCGAGTTTTGCAGAGATCCGAAGACACTAGTCTCATCCTGAATTGGGAAAAGTGTCACTTTATGGTTAATGAAGGCATTGTCTTGGGGCACAAGATCTCTGAGAGAGGTATTGAAGTTGATAAAGCCAAAGTTGATGCTATTGAAAAGATGCCATGTCCCAAGGACATAAAAGGTATAAGAAGTTTTCTTGGTCATGCCGGCTTTTATAGGAGGTTCATTAAGGACTTTTCTAAAATCTCTAGGCCTCTGACTAATTTATTGCAAAAAGATATTCCTTTTGTCTTTGATGATGATTGTGTACAAGCATTTGAAACACTTAAGAAAGCCTTGATCACTGCACCTATTGTTCAGCCACCTGATTGGAATTTACCTTTTGAAATTATGTGCGATGCTAGTGATTATGCTGTAGGTGCTGTTTTAGGGCAAAGAGTCGATAAGAAATTGAATGTTATCCAGTATGCTAGTAAGAGTCTTGATACTTCCCAGAGAAATTATGCTACTACTGAAAAAGAGTTCTTAGTAGTTGTGTTTGCATGTGATAAGTTTAGACCTTATATTCTTGATTCCAAAGTTACTATTCACACTAATCATGCTACTATTAAATTTCTGATGGAAAAGAAAGATGCTAAGCCTAGAGTCATTAGATGGGTTCTCTTGCTCCAAGAATTTGACTTGCATATTATTGATAGAAAGGGAGCTGAGAACCCTGTTGCAGACAACTTGTCTAGGTTAGAGAATGCTCTTGATGACCCACTGCCTATTAATGATAGTTTTCCTGATGAGCAATTAGCGGTTGTCAATGCTTCTCGTACTGCTCCTTGGTATGCTGATTATGCTAATTACATTGTTACTAAATATATACCGCCTAGTTTCACATACCAGCAAAAGAAAAAATTCTTTGATGATTTAAGACATTACTTCTGGGATGATCCACACCTTTATAAAGAAGGAGTATATGGTATTATTAGACGTTGTGTGCCTGAGCATGAACAGGAACAAATCCTACGCAAGTGTCACTCTGAATCTTATGGAGGACACCACGCTAGAGATAGAACTGCACACAAGGTACTACAATCTGGTTTTTATTGGCCTACTGAGGGAGTCCTGGAATAGGGGGTGTCCGGATAGCCGAACTATCACCGTTGGCCGAACTCCAAGACTATGAAGATACATGATTGAAGACTTCGTCCCGTGTCCGGATGGGACTTTCCTTGGCGTGGAAGGCAAGCTTGGCGATACAGATATGTAGATCTCCTACCATTGTAACCGACTCTGTGTAACCCTAACCCTCTCCGGTGTCTATATAAACCGGAGGGTTTTAGTCCGTAGGATGAACAACAATCATACCATAGGCTAGCTTCTAGGGTTTAGCCTCCTTGATCTCGTGGTAGATCTACTCTTGTACTACCCATATCATCAATATTAATCAAGTAGGAGTAGGGTTTTACCTCCATCGAGAGGGCCCGAACCTGGGTAAAAACGTCATGTCCCTTGTCTCCTATTACCATCCGCCTAGACGCATAGTTCGGGACCCCCTACCCGAGATCCGCCGGTTTTGACACTGTCATTGGTGCTTTCATTGAGAGTTCCTCTGTGTCGTCACCTTTAGGCCCGATGGCTCCTTCGATCATCAACAATGACGCGGTCCAGGGTGAGACTTTTCTCCCCGGGCAGATCTTCGTATTCGGCGGCTTTGCACTGCGGGCCAATTCACTTGGCCATCTGGAGCAGATCGAAAGCTACACCCCTGGCCATCAGGTCAGATTTGGAAGTTTGAACTATACGGCTGACATCCGCGGAGACTTGATCTTCGACGGATTCGAGCCACAGCCGAGCGCGCCGCACTGTCACGATGGACATGATCTAGCTCTGCTGCCGAACAGTGCCCTGGAGGCCGCACAAGAGTCTGCTCCGACCCTTAGCTCGGAGCCGACTGCGCCGATCGAGGATGGGTCGCTGGACACCGCCTCGGGGGCTGCTACCTCTATGACGATAGAGCCGAATACCGACCCTATCCCTTGTGAAGCTCGTGACTCCAAGGTGTCGGACTCCTCTCCGGACCCCGAACCTTTCGCGCCCCTGCCAATCGAATACGATTGGGTGCCAATCATGGAGTTCACAGCCGCGGACATCTTTCAGCACTCGCCTTTTGGCGACATCCTGAATTCGCTAAAGTGTCTCTCTTTATCAGGAGAGCCCCGGCTGGATTATGGACGGGACGGTTGGGATGCGGATGATGAAGAAGTTCAAAGCCCACCCACCACCCACTTCATAGCCACTTTCGATGACTGAACCGACATGCTAGACTTCGACTCCAAAGACATCGACGGTATGGACGACGATGCCGGAGACGACCAAGAACCAGCGCCTACAGGGCACTGGAAGGCCACCTCGTCATACGACATATACATGCTGGACATCCCAAAGGATGGGAATAGCGATGGAACAACGGAGTATGACCCCTCCAAGAAACAGCCCAAGCGCCAGCGTCAGCGGCGCCACTCTAAATCCCGCCACAACAAAAATGGAGATTCCGGCACCGGAGACAATAACACCCCGGACAGTGCCGAAGAAAACCCCCTCCAGCAAGATTCAGCACAGGAGGATGGAGAAACCAGCCCTCATGAGAGAGCGGCAGACAGAGAGGTAGAGGACGATAATTACATGCCTCCCTCCGAAGACGAGGCAAGCCTCGACGACGACGAATTTGTCGTGCCTGAGGATCCCGTCGAACAAGAGCATTTCAAACGCAGGCTTATGGCCACGACAAGCAGCCTCAAGAAAAAGCAGCAACAGCTTAGAGCTGACCAAGACTTGCTAGCCGACAAATGGACTAAAGTCCTTGCGGACGAAGAGCATGAACTCGAAGGCCCCTCCAAAAGCTACCCAAAACGCAAGCTGCTACCCCGATTAGAGGAGGAAGCACATAAACTTACATCGCCAGCGCGCAATATGGCCGACCGGCCACCTCGTGGCCACGACAGAGAGGCCTCTAAGCCCTTCACTAAAGCCGCACCCCGGCGTCGCTCGAAAAGTACAAAGCCACGGGGGAATGCGCCGGACTTACGAGACATATTGGAGGATAAGGCAAGACAAACAAGATCGATCTACGGATCGCACGGGTGCCCCACGATACGTGACGACAACCGTCGCGCCGGATACAACAATGCCGGCCGGGCCGAACACAGTAGACAAAGCTCGTTTGAGCTGCGTCGTGATATAGCCCAATATAGAGGCGCCACACACCCACTATGCTTCATAGACGAAGTAATGGATCATCAAATCCCTGAGGGTTTCAAACCCATAAAAATTGAATCATACGACAACACAACAGATCCGGCGGTTTGGATCGAGGACTATCTCCTTCACATCCACATGGCCCGCGGTGATGATCTACACGCCATCAAATACCTCCCACTCAAGCTTAAAGGACCAGCTCGGCATTGGCTCAACAGCTTGCCAGCAGAATCAATTGGGTGTTGGGAAGACCTGGAAGCCGCATTCCTTGATAAATTCCAGGGCACATATGTGCGACCACCAGACGCCGATGACCTAAGCCACATAATTCAGCAGCCAGACAAATCGGCTAGACAATTCTGGACACGGTTCTTAACCAAGAAAAATCAAATCATTGACTGTCCAGATGCAGAGGCCCTCGCAGCCTTCAAACATAACATCCGCGATGAGTGGCTTGCCCGTCACCTAGGACAGGAAAAGCCGAAATCCATGGCAGCCCTCACATCACTCATGACCCGCTTCTGCGCGGGAGAGGACAGCTGGCTAGCTCGCAGTAATAAACTGACCAAAAATTCCGGTAGTTCGGATACCAAGGACAGCAATGGCAGGTCGCGTCGCAATAAGCACAAGCGCCACATCAACGACGATAATACTGAAGATACGGCAGTCAACGCCGGATTCAGAGGCTCTAAACCCGGTCAGCGGAAAAAGCCATTCAAAAGAATTACTCCGGGCCTGTCCAATTTGGACCGGATACTCGATCGCTTGTGCCAGATACACAGCACCCCCGAAAAGCCAGCCAATCACACCAACAAGGATTGTTGGGTGTTCAAGTAGGCAGGCAAGTTAATTGCCGAAAACAATGACAAGGGGCTGCATAGCGATGACGAGGAAGAGACCTGGCCGCCGAACCATAGAGGATAGAAGGGTTTCCCCCCACAAGTGCGGACGGTGACCATGATATACGCAACCCACATACCCAAAAGGGAGCGGAAGCGTGCACTTAGGGGCGTATACACGATGGAGCCAGTCGCCCCAAAGTTCAACCCATGGTCCTCCTGCCCGATCACTTTTGATCGAAGGGACCACCCCACTAGCATCTACCATGGCGGATTCGCCACAATGGTTTTAGACCCAATCATCGACGGATTTCACCTCACTAGAGTCCTGATGGACGGCGGCAGCAGCCTGAACCTGCTTTATCAGGATATAGTGTGCAAGATGGGCATAGACCCCTCAAGGATTAAACCCAGAAAGACGGCCTTCAAAGGCGCCATACCAGGTGTAGAGGCCAATTGCACAGGCTCAGTTACACTTGAGGTGGTCTTCGGATCCCTGGATAACTTCCGAAGCAAGGAGTTAATCTTCGACATAGTCCCGTTCCGCAGCGGCTATCATGCACTGCTCAGACGAACCGCATTTGCAAAATTCAATGCAGTGCCGCACTATGCATACCTCAAGCTCAAGATGCCAGGCCCTCGAGGAGTCATTACGGTCAACGGAAACACCGAACGCTCTCTCCGAACGGAGGAGCATACAGCGGCTCTCGCGGCGGAAGTACAAAGCAGCCTCTTACGGCAATTCTTGAGTCCGGCTGTTAAGCGGCCGGACACCATCAAGCACGCCAGGAGTAACCTACAACAAGACCACCTGGCACGTTCCGAGCACACGTAGCAATGCGCCCCCAACCCCAGCCCTCGCAAAATCGCGAAACCAGTACCACGCGTACATAACTACGCTCTGGAGATACCATGGGCACAGGGGGAGGGGCACGACCACGGAATGCCTAGAGTGCGGCTCAACCGCACCACGGGCTCCCAATTGTGTCCTTTTTTCTTTCTTCTTATTTTCAGGACTCCGTTTCCAGAAGCCCTATCTGGCAGTAGACTTGCGAACTCACGATGCAACAGCCAGGGAACCAGAAAAGCTATGTCGAGTATCCAGGTGGTCTCCATTACGAGCATTATACCTGTTTTGAATACCATTCCGCAGCCTACCCCTGGAGGGGGACATGTTAAATAGTCCCATCCCTCGCTTATCGCACTATTTGTATCATTCTGCTTTCATTGCAGTATTTTTTGAATAAACAATGCATCACTTTTTGCCTATCATTGCATTCCTTTTTCTATCTATATATGTTCACTTATGACATGTTGCACCTGTACGCTTTGGTACGGCCAAATACACCAGGGGCTTAAGTTCCCCAAAGTATGGTGTGATAAGTCCGAACACTTCCACAAGTGCGGCACCCCGAACTTATAGCATTATATGCATCGGCTCCGAATCATGTCTTGGGTCAATAGTTGGGTTTGCCCGGCTCCCATGTTTTGGTACCTTACATTCCGCTATATCGGCTAAGGTAGCGCTGGGAGAACCACTGCGATTGTGCCCCAGTTGAGCTCGGTTGAGCACCTCAGTGGAGAAAGCTAAAACTGACCATCATGATGGGGCGAGAGCCGGTCGCTGTTTGAGAGGTTTTTTCGAGTCCCTAAAGACTTATGCCGCTTAGAGCGAGGAGCCAGCTTTGTCCGGCCCAGGCGTGGAAAGCGCCCCGAATTTGGCCTTTCGAACACTATGGGCTTCGCCGAAATTTAAAATTATAGAATTCTATGACTAAGTGGGAGTGTTCAAGCATTATAAGTCCGGTTGCCTCGTTCGTTGTGTTGAGCGCCTCCCTCGAAGGACCCAAATGGGAAAAAGAGCGCTCAAGTTTATCCCGAACACCCCAACACTCGTGGCATGGGGGCTGAAGCCAACGACTTGCCATCTCTCAAGTTTGATAAACGGCCGCATAGAAGGTAATATTTTAAATTAACAAGCGTTGCTTAGCGCATATAACAAAGTTTTCAGCGCACAGGATAACAACATGCGAGTCTACTCAAAAATTACATCTTTGGAGCATTCACCCGCTATAATGCGGGCACCCTTCAGGACGCCCTTGTAATACATCTCGGGCATGCGATACTCCTTGTCCGGCGGTGGCGGGTCTATCACAAGCTTCTCAGCGTCCATCTTACCCCGCTGCACTTTAGCACGGGCAAGGGCCCGACGGGCACCCTCAATGCAGGCGGAGTGCTTGATGACTTCAATCCATGGACAGGCATCCACTAGCCGCCGCACCAGACCGAAGTAGCTCCCAGGCATGGCTTCCTTAGGCCACAGCCGAACTATGAGGCCCTTCATGGCCTGTTCGGCCACCTTGTGGAGCTCGACCAGCTGCTTTAGTTGGTCGCTAAGGGGCACCGGATGTCCGGCCTCAGCATACTGAGACCAGAATACCTTCTCCGTCGAGCTTCCTTCCTCGGCCCGGTATAATGCGGCAGCATCGGACACACTGCAGGGCAGATCTGCGAATGCTCCTGGAGAGCTCCGAATTCGGGTAAGTAACAAGTAATTCACTTTCACGTGCTTGCTTTGCATGAAGAAGGCCTTACCCGCAGCTATCTTCTTTATCGCCTCAATTTCCTGGAGGGCTTTTTGGGCTTCGGCCTTGGCGGCTTTGGTACTCTCAAGAGCCGAGGCGAGCTCGGACTCACGAGTCTTCGAGTCACGCTCCAAACTCTCGTGTTTTTTCACGAGAGCCTGGAGCTCTTGCCGCACCTCCGCCACCCACGCCTCCTGCCTCTCTCGCTCGGTGCGCTCCAAGGCCGCACTGCTTTCGGCCTTGGACACCACCTCCTTCAGGGTCGCCACCTCGTTCGTGGCCCCTGCAATACCCACGTTATTCCTGTCATTTTTTGCAACCAAATCCTTTTCTATAATGTACTACTTTAATAAGGTATTACTTACCTTCCTTGTCCTCGAGCTGCTTCTTGGCAAGGCCGAGCTCGTTCTCGGACCGCTCGAGGCTCTGCTTCAATGCATTGACCTCCACAGTCAGTGCGGCAGAGGTCAGCAGCGCAGCCTGCATTCCCATATTGACATCTTTCTGTTAGACTCCTGCGTATATCTTTTTAGATCCTGAGCTTGGCTTTTCTTTCCGAACACCAAACTGAGCATTAGGGGCTACTGTCTATGCGGTACCATTTTTACATATCTTAAATTACTTACCTCAAAGCCTGTTAGAAGGCTGGTACAGGCTTCAGTCAGCCCGATCTTGGCGGACTGAACTTTCTGGATCACCGCACTCATGACAGTGCGGTGCTCCTCATCGATGGAGGCGCCGTTAAGCGCCTCCAGCAAATTATCTGGCGCCTCCGGTTCGACGGGGGCCACTGGCATCACAGTCTCGCCCTTCTCACGAAGGGGCCGCCCGCCGGACTTAGGAACCACTGCAGGTTCCGTTACGGAGTCCGGCACAGGGCCGGACTTGGAACCCTCGGGGGTTCCGCCCTCTTTTCACCCAAAGTCCGGAAGGTCGCCTTGCGGCGCCTCCAGGACCACCTCCTCCTGGCTGGGCCCCTTCTGGGACCCCACCTCGGTGTCGTCTGCGTCACGAGGGGAGGAGGCGGTCGGAAGTGAAGTGCTATTCACATCCGATGAACCCAGGGACCCGCTCGATGCAGCGGGGAAATCGTCCCCGGGTGGGCTACAGGGTTGTATTCAGCGTTAGAAGACACTATGCGACAAAAGAAAAATCATGAGTTATTATGGAATCCGGACACTTACGATCTCGCCAGGGGATTGTCCCTCGAGGGCCACTCCTCTTCGCCATTGTCGGCGTTGGTGGAGTAGTCCGGAGGAAGGGTCCTTCCCTTTTTCGACCCTCCAGCCTCCCCAGTTGGGGAGGCCTTCCTTTTCTTCTCTCCCCCCGTTGGGGGAGAAGCCTCTTTCTTCTCCTCCTTGTCTTCACGGGAGGAGTCCACCTCGGAGTCATCGGACGATGAGTCTGATAAGACCTAACGATGGGAACTCTTTCGAGTTCCCGTGGCCGTTTTCTTGGCCTTCTTCTCCGGCACCATGTGAGGTGCCGGAACCAGCAGCCCCGTCAATCGGGCGCCCGCTTGGTCTTCTGGTAAGGGAGCCGTACAGTTAGCCTTCCCGGACTTCTTCAGCCAATCCTGTCAAAGGTGAGGGAGTTTAGATCCCGCATAGTGTCAAACTATGAAAAAGCGTCCTGTAAAGGGTAAAATAGCTTACCTTGTCGGCTTTACGCCGCGAGCTGAATCCGTGATCTTCGGTGGCGGATGCGGGAGCCTCGGTGCCCTTGAAAAGCACCCTCCAGGCGTCTTCGTACGTAGTGTTGAAGAGCCTGCTCAAGGTCTGGTGCTGGGCCGGATCAAACTCCCACAAGTTGAAAGCCCGCTGTTCGCACGGGAGGATCCGACATATGAGCATGACTTGGACTACATTAACAAGCTTGAGATTCTTGTTCACTAGCTTTTGGACGCAGGCTTGGAGTCTGGTCTGCTCCTCTGAATCGACCCATGTGAGGCCCTTCTCTTTCCAGGAGGTGAGCCGTGTGGGGATGCCAGATCTGAATTCGGGGGCCGCTGCCCATTCAGGGTCACGCGTCTCGGTGATGTAGAACCACCCCGATTGCCACCCTTTGATGGTTTCCACGAACGCGCCTTCGAGCCATGTGACGTTGCGCATCTTGCCCATCATGGCTCCTCCGCACTCCGCTTGGCGGCCGCCCACTACCTTTGGCTTGACATTTAAAGTCTTCAGCCATAAGCCGAAGTGGGGCTGGATGCAGAGGAAGGCCTCGCACACGAAGATGAACGCCGAGATGTTGAGGATAAAATTCGGGGCCAGATCATGGAAATCCAGGCCGTAGTAGAACATGAGCCCCCAGACAAATGGGTGGAGTGGGTGTTGGAAATATGCCCTAGAGGCAATAATAAATTAGTTATTATTATTATATTTCCTTGTTCATGATAATCGTTTATTATCCATGCTATAATTGTATTGATAGGAAACTCAGATACATGTGTGGGTACATAGACAACACCATGTACCTAGTAAGCCTCCAATTGACTAGCTCGTTGATCAATAGATGGTTACGGTTTCCTGACCATGGACATTGGATGTCGTTGATAACGGTATCACATCATTAGGAGAATGATGTGATGGACAAGACCCAATCCTAAGCCTAGCACAAAGATCGTGTAGTTCGTATGCTAAAGCTTTTCTAATGTCAAGTATCATTTCCTTAGACCATGAGATTGTGCAACTCCCGGATATCGTAGGAATGCTTTGGGTGTACCAAACGTCACAACGTAACTGGGTGGCTATAAAGGTGCACTACAGGTATCTCCGAAAGTGTCTGTTGGGTTGGCACAAATCGAGATTGGGATTTGTCACTCCGGTAAATGGAGAGGTATCTCTGGGCCCACTCGGTAGGACATCATCATAATATGCACAATGTGACCAAGGGGTTGATCATGGGATGATGTGTTACGGAACGAGTAAAGAGACTTGTCGGTAACGAGATTGAACAAGGTATCGGCATACCGACGATCGAATCTCGGGCAAGTACAATACCGCTAGACAAAGGGAATTGTATACGGGATTGCTTGAATCCTTGACATCGTGGTTCATCCAATGAGATCATCGTGGAACATGTGGGAGCCAACATGGGTATCCAGATCCCGCTGTTGGTTATTGGCCAGAGAGCTGTCTCGGTCATGTCTGCATGATTCCCGAACCCGTAGGGTCTACACACTTAAGGTTCGGTGACGCCAGAGTTGTTATGGGAATTGGTGTGTAGTTACCGAATGTTGTTTGGAGTCCCGATGAGATCCCGGATGTCACGAGGTAAAGATTCATATATGGGAAGTCCTATTTTGGCCACCGGAAAATGTTTGGGATTTTTTGGTATTGTACCGGGAAGGTTCTAGAAGGTTCTGGAGTGGGGCCCACCAGCATGGGGGGACCCACATGAACGTGGGTAGTGGGGTCAAGGCCCCACACGCTTGGTCAAGGCGCACCAAGATCCCCCCTTAGAAGGAATAAGATCATATGCCGAAGGGATAAGATCAAGATCCCTAAAAAGGGGGGATAACAATTGGTGGGGAAGGAAATGATGGGATTTCTTTCCTCCCACCTTTGCCAACGCCCCAATGGACTTGGAGGGCAAGAAACCAGCCCCCTCCACCCCTATATATAGTGGGGAGGCGCATGGGAGCTTCACCCTTGCCCCTGGCGCAGCCCTCCCCCTCTCCAACTCCACCTCCTCCTCAGTAGTGCTTGGCGAAGCCCTGCCGGAGAACAACAAGCTCCACCAGCACGCCGTCGTGCTGCCGGAGCTCTTCCTCAACTTCTCCTCTCCCCTTGCTGGATCAAGAAGGAGGATACGTCCCCGGGCTGTACGTGTGTTGAACGCGGAGGCGCCGTCTGTTCGGCGTTAGATCGGATATTCCGCGATTTGAATCGCCGCGAGTACGACTCCCTCATCCGCGTTCTTGTAACACTTCCGCTTAGCGATCTACAAGGGTATGTAGATGCACTCTCCTTCCCCTCGTGGCTGGTTTATCCATAGATAGATCTTGGTGACACGTAGGAAAAATTTTGAATTTCTGCTACGTTCCCCAACAGTGGCATCATGAGCTAGGTCTATTGCGTAGATTCTTTGCACGAGTAGATAACAAAGTAGTTGTGGGCGTTGATTTTGTTCAATATGCTTACTGTTACTAGTCCAATCTTGTTTCGATGGTATTGTGGGATGAAGCGGCCCGGACCGACCTTACACGTACTCTTATGTGAGACAGGTTCCACCGACTGACATGCACTTGGTGCATAAGGTGGCTAGCGGGTGCCAGTCTCTCCCACTTTAGTCGAATCGGATTCGATGAAAAGGGTCCTTATGAAGGGTAAATAGCAATTGGCATATCATGTTGTGGTTTTGCGTAGGTAAGAAACGTTCTTGCTAGAAACCCAGAGCAGCCACGTAAAACATGCAAACAACAATTAGAGGACGTCTAACTTGTTTTTGCAGGGTATGCTATGTGATGTGATATGGCCAAGAAGAATGTGATGAATGATATGTGATGTATCAGATTGATCATGTTCTTGTAATAGGATTCACGACTTGCATGTCGATGAGTATGACAACCGACAGGAGCCATAGGAGTTGTCTTTATTTATTGTATGACCTGCGTGTCATTGAACAATGCCATGTAATTACTTTACTTTATTGCTAACCGGTAGCCATAGTAGTAGAAGTAATAAGTTGGCGAGACAACTTCATGGTGACACGATGATGGAGATCATGATGATGGAGATCATGGTGCCATGCCGATGACGATGATGATTATGGATCCCCGAAGATGGAGATCAAAAGGAGCAAAATGATATTGGCCATATCATGTCACTATTTGATTGCATGTGATGTTTATCATGTTTATGCATCTTATTTGCTTAGAATGACGGTAGTAAATAAGATGATCCCTCATTAAAATTTCAAGAAAGTGTTCCCCCTAACTGTGCACCGTTGCGAAAGTTCGTCGTTTCGAAGCACCATGTGATGATCGAGTGCGATGGATTCTTACGTTCACATACAACGGGTGTAAGCCAAATTTACACACGCGAAACACTTAGGTTGACTTGACGAGCCTAGCATGTACATACATGGCCTCGGAACACAAGAGACCGAAAGCTCGAGCATGAGTCGTATGGTAGATACGATCAACATGAAGATGTTCACCGATGATGACTAGTCCGTCTCACGTGATGATCGGACACGGCCTAGTTGACTCGGATCATGTAATCACTTAGATGACTAGAGGGATGTCTATCTGAGTGGGAGTTCATAAGATGAACTTAATTATCCTGAACATAGTCAAAAGGTTTTTGCAAATTATGTCGTAGCTCGCGCTTTAGTTCTACTGTTTAGATATGTTCCTAGAGAAAATATAGTTGAAAGTTGATAGTAGCAATTATGCGGACTGGGTCCGTAAACTGAGGATTGTCCTCGTTGCTTCGTAGAATGCTTATGTCCTTAATGCACCGCTCAGTGTACTGAACCCCAAACGTCGTCTGTGGATGTTGCGAACATCGGACATACACGTTTTGATAACTACGTGATAGTTCAGTTAAACGGTTTAGAGTTGAGGCACCAAAGACATTTTTGAAAATGTCGCAGAACATATGAGATGTTTCGAGGGCTGAAATTGGGATTTCAGGGTCGTGCCCACGTCAAGAGGTATAAGACCTCCGACGATTTTCTTAGCCTGCAAACTAAGGGAGAAAAGCTCAATCGTTGAGCTTGTGCTCAGATTGTCTGAGTGCAACAATCACTTGAATCGAGTGGGAGTTATCTTCCAGATGAGATAGTGATGTTTCTTTCAAAGTCATTGCCACCATGCTGCTAGAGCTTCGTGATGAACTATAACATATCAGGGATAGATATGATGATCCTTGAAGTATTCGTGATGTTTGACACCGCGAAAGTAGAAATCAAGAAGGAGCATCAATTGTTGATGGTTAGTGAAATCACTAGTTTCAAGAAGGGCAAGTGCAAGAAGGATACTTCATGAAACGGCAAATCAGCTGCTGCTCTAGTGAAGAAACCCAAGGTTAAACCCAAACCCGAGACTCAGTACTTCTGTAATAAAGGGAACAGCCACTGGAGCAGAATTACCCTAGATACTTGGTAGATGAGAAGGCTGGCAAGGTCGATAGAAGTATATTGGATATACATTATGTTAATGTGTACTTTACTAGTACTCCTAGTAGCACCAGGGTATTAGATACCGGTTCGGTTGCTAAGTGTTAGTAACTCGAAATAAAAGGCTACAGAATAAACGGAGACTAGCTAAAGGTGAGCTGACGATATGTGTTGGAAGTGTTTCCAAGGTTGATATGATCAAGCATCGCACGCTCCCTCTACCATCGAGATTGGTGTTAAACCTAAATAATAGTTATTTGGTGTTTGTGTTGAGCATAGACATGATTGGATTATGTCTATCGCAATACGGTTATTCATTTAAGGAGAATAATGGTTACTCTGTTTATTTGAAAATACCTTCAATGGTCTTGCACCTAAAATGAATGTTTTATTGAATCTCGATCGTAGTGACATACATGTTCATGCCAAAAGATATAAGATAGTAATGATAGTACCACCTACTTGTGGCACTGCCATGTAAGTCATATTGGTATAAAATGCATGAAGAAGCTCCATGTTGATGGATCTTTGGACTCACTCGTTTTTGAAAAGTTTGAGACATGCGAACCATGTCTATTGGTATGTACGCATGAAGAAACTCCATGCAGATGGATCGTTTGGACTCACTTGATTTTGAATCACTTGAGATATGCAAATCATACCACATGGGCAAGATGACTGAAAAGCCTCATTTTCAGTAAGATGGAACAAGATAGCAACTTGTTGGAAGTAACACATTTTGATGTGTGCGGTCCAATGAGTGCTGAGGCATGCAGTGAATATCGTTATGTTCTTACTTCACAGATGATTCAAGTAGATGTTGAGTATATTTACTTGATGAAACAGAAGTCTGAATTATTGAATGGTTCAAGTAATTTCAGAGTGAAGTTGAAGATCATTGTGACAAGAGGATAAAATGTCTATGATATGATCATAGAGATGAGTATCTGAGTTACGAGCTTTGGCACGCAATTAAGACATTGTGGAAATTGTTTCACAATTAATACCGCCTGGAACACCATAGTGTAATGGTGTGTCCGAACATCATAGTTGCACCCTATTGAATATGGTGCGTACCATGATGTCTCTTATCGAATTACCACTATCGTTCATGGGTTAGGCATTAGAGACAACCACACTCGCTTTAATAGGGCACCACGTAATTCCGTTGAGATGACACCGTTTGAACTATGGTTTGGAGAAACCTAAGTTGTCGTTTCTTAAAAGTTTGGAGCTTATGTGAAAAAAGTTTCAGGTTGATAAGCTCGAACCCAAAGCGGATAAAATGCATCTTCATAGGACACCCAAAACAGTTGGGTATACCTCCTAATCCAGATCCGAAAGAAATAGGGATTGTTTCTTGAATCGGGTCCTTTCTCAAGGAAAAGTTTGTCTCGAAAAGTTGAGTGGGAGGATGGTGGAGACTTGATATGGCTATTGAACCATCACTACAACTAGTGTGTAGCAGGGCACAGGAAGTTGTTCCTGTGGCGCCTACACCAATTGAAGTAGAAGCTTATGATGGTGATCATGAAGTTTTGGATCAAGTCACTGACGTACCTCGTAGGGTGACAAGGATGCGTACTACTTCAGAGTGGTACAGTAATCCTGTCTTGAAGGTCATGTTGCTAGACAACAATGAACCTACGAGCAATGGAGAAGCAATGGTGGGCCCATATTCCGACAAATGGTTAGAAGCCATGAAATCCGAGATAGGATCCATGTATCAGAACAAAGCATGGACTTTGGTGGACTTGCCCGATGATCGGCAAGCCATTGAGATAAATGGATCTTTAAGAAGAAGACGGACGTGGAGGATAATGTCACCGTCTATGAAGCTCGACTTGTGGCGAAGATTTTTTCACAAGTTCAAGGAGTTGACTACAATGAGATTTTCTCATTCGTAGCGATGCTTAAGTCCATCGGAATCATGTTAGCATTAGCTGCATTTATGAAATCTGGCAGATGGATGTCAAAACTAGTTTCCTTACCAGTTTTCGTAAGGAAAGGTTGTATGCGATACAATCAGAAAGGTTTTGTCAATCCTGAGGATGCTAAAAGGTATGCTAGCTCCAGCGATCCTTCCATGGACTGGAGTATGCATCTCAGAGTTGGAATATGCACTTTGATAAGATGATCAAAATTTTTGGGTTTATACAAAGTTTATGAGAAACTTGTATTTCCAAAGAAGTGAGTGGGAGCACTATAGAATTTCTGATAAGTATATGTTGTAAACATATTGTTGATCAGAAATGATCTAGAATTTCTAGAAAGCATATAGGGTTATTTGAAAAGTGTTTTTCAAGGGAAAACCTTGATTACGCTACTTGAACATTGAGCATCAAGATCTATGAGGATGGATCAAAAAACGCTTAATGGTACTTTCAAATGAGCACGTACCTTGACATGATCTTGAAGGTGTTCAAGATGGATCAGTCAAAGAAGGAGTTCTTGCCTGAGTTGTAAGGTACGAAGTTAAGACTTGAAGCTCGACCATGGCAGAAAAGAGAAAGAAAGGACGAAGGTCGTCCCCTATGCTTTAGACGTAGGCTCTACAGTATGCTATGCTAAGTACCGCACCTGATGTGTGCCTTGCTACGTACCTGGCAAGAGGGTACAAAGGTGATAAAGGAGTAGATCACCAGATAGCGGTCAAAATTATCCTTAGAGGAATAAGGATATGTTTCTCGGTTATGGAGGTGATAAAGAGTTCGACGTAAAGAGTTGCATCGATGCAAGCTTTAACACCTATCCGAATGGCTCTGAATAGCAAACCGGATACGTATAGTGGAGCAACCATTTGGAATAGCTCCAAGTGGAGCATGGAAGCATCATTTACAATATGACCTAGGGATTTGCGAAGTACATACGGATCTGAATGTTGCAGACCTGTTGACTAAAACCTCTCTCACAAGCAAAACATGATCAAACCCAAGAACTCATTAAGTCTTAATCACATGATGATGTGAACTAGTTTAGTGACACTAGTAAACTCTTTGGATGTTGGTCACATGGCGATGTGACCTGTGAGTGTTAATCACATGGCGATATGAACTAGATTATTGACTCTAGTGCAAGTGGGAGACTGTTGGAAATATGCCCTAGAGGCAATAATAAATTAGTTATTATTATTATATTTCCTTGTTCATGATAATCGTTTATTATCCATGCTATAATTGTATTGATAGGAAACTCAAATACATGTGTGGGTACATAGACAACACCATGTACCTAGTAAGCCTCCAATTGACTAGCTCGTTGATCAATAGATGGTTACGGTTTCCTGACCATGGACATTGGATGTTGTTGATAACGGGATCACATCATTAGGAGAATGATGTGATGGACAAGACCCAATCCTAAGCCTACCACAAAGATCGTGTAGTTCGTATGCTAAAGATTTTCTAATGTCAAGTATCATTTCCTTAGACCATGAGATTGTGCAACTCCCGGATATCGTAGGAATGCTTTGGGTGTACCAAACGTCACAACGTAACTGGGTGGCTATAAAGGTGCACTACAGGTATCTCCGAAAGTGTCTGTTGGGTTGGCACGAATCGAGATTGGGATTTGTCACTCCGGTAAACGGAGAGGTATCTCTGGGCCCACTCGGTAGGACATCACCATAATGTGCACAATGTGACCAAGGGGTTGATCACGGGATGATGTGTTACGGAACGAGTAAAGAGACTTGTCGGTAACGAGATTGAACAAGGTATCGACATACCGACGATCGAATCTCGGGCAAGTACAATACCGCTAGACAAAGGGAATTGTATACGGGATTGCTTGAATCCTTGACATCGTGGTTCATCCGATGAGATCATCGTGGAACATGTGGGAGTCAACATGGGTATCCAGATCCCGCTGTTGGTTATTGGCCAGAGAGCTGTCTCTGTCATGTCTGCATGATTCCCGAACCTGTAGGGTCTACACACTTAAGGTTCGGTGACACCAGAGTTGTTATGGGAATTGGTGTGTAGTTACCGAATGTTGTTTGGAGTTCCGGATGAGATCCCGGACGTCACGAGGAGTTCCTAAATGGTCCGGAGGTAAAGATTCATATATGGGAAGTCCTATTTTGGCCACCGGAAAATGTTCGGGATTTTTCGGTATTGTATCGGGAAGGTTCTAGAAGGTTCCGGAGTGGGGCCCACCAGCATGGGGGGACCCACATGAACGTGGGTAGTGGGGGCAAGGCCCCACACCCTTGGTCAAGGCGCACCAAGATCCCCCCTTAGAAGGAATAAGATCATATCCCGAAGGGATAAGATCAAGATCCCTAAAAAGGGGGGATAACAATCGTTGGGGAAGGAAATGATGGGATTTCTTTCCTCCCACCTTTGCCAACGCCCCAATGGACTTGGAGGGCAAGAAACTAGCCCCCTCCACCCCTATATATAGTGGGGAGGTGCATGGGAGCTTCACCCTTTCCCCTGGCATAGCCCTCCCCCTCTCCAACTCCACCTCCTCCTCAGTAGTGCTTAGCGAAGCCCTGCCGGAGAACAACAAGCTCCACCAGCACGCCGTCGTGCTGCCGGAGCTCTTCCTCAACTTCTCCTCTCCCCTTGCTGGATCAAGAAGGAGGAGACATCCCCGGGCTGTACGTGTGTTGAACACGGAGGCGCCGTCTGTTCGGCGTTAGATCGGATCTTCCGTCATTTGAATCGCCGCGAGTATGACTCCCTCATCTGCGTTCTTGTAACGCTTCCGCTTAGCAATCTACAAGGGTATGTAGATGCACTCTCCTTCCCCTCGTTGCTGGTTTCTCCATAGATAGATCTTGGTGACACGTAGGAAAATTTTGAATTTCTGCTACGTTCCCCAACAGTGGTAAGCCCAGTCCATGGAGGAAATGGGGAAGGAATACCACCCTCTCATGGGGCCTGGGGGTGGGGACGAGCTGCCCCTCGTCTGGAAGCCGGTGCACAATGTAATTGTGCAGGTATCCGGCTTTCCGCAACCTTTTGATGTGCCCCTCCATGACGGAGGAGGCCATCCACTTGCCTCCCGCTCCGGACATGGTTGGAGAAGGTCGAGGCGACATGTGCGGGCTTGGGCGCTGGAGCTCGAGTGCACGGAGATGGATAGGCAAAGGAGGAAGAAGGCGTAGGTAACAAGGTGGATCCTTATCCCCTTATATGGACGGACGAAACTATGCGTCCCCACCCGCCTGATAAAACTCACTTATCTCCCAAGCGTCATGATCAATGGCGCGGTTGGGTTACCCACGCCCGTATTGATGGGAATCCCGGAATAAGGGGACAAGATCTCTGCTTCGACGAGACGTGCCAAGGAAACCGCTTCGCTAAACGCGCTGAGGTGGAAAAATAAAAACAATTCGAATAAAGGCTTGGCCGTGGTGTGACGCCATACCACGAAATACGTCAGTAGATTAAATTTGTGTAAAGATTATTCTCTCTACGGTGGTATGTGGAACTTATTTTGCAGAGCCGGACACTACCCTTGTGTTCAAAACCTTCTATGAAGTATTCGGTGGAGGAACCCGCCTTGCAATGCCGAAGACAATATGCGCGCCGAACTCATCATCATTGAAGCCTAGTTCAGGGGCTAATGAGGGAGTCCTGGATTAGGGGGTGTCCGGATTGCCGAACTATCACCGTTGGCCGGACTCCAAGACTATGAAGATATAAGATTGAAGACTTCATCCCGTGTCCGGATGGGACTTTCCTTGGCGTGGAAGGCAAGCTTGGTGATACGGATATGTAGATCTCCTACCATTGTAACCGACTCTGTGTAACCCTAACCCTCTCCGGTGTCTATATAAACCGGAGGGTTTTAGTCCGTAGGACGAACAACAATCATACCATAGGCTAGCTTCTAGGGTTTAGCCTCCTTGATCTCGTGGTAGATCTGCTCTTGTACTACCCATATCATGAATATTAATCAAGCAGGGGTAGGGTTTTACCTCCACCGAGAGGGCCCGAACCTGGGTAAAAACATTGTGTCCCTTGTCTCCTGTTACCATCCGCCTAGACGCACAGTTCGAGACCCCCTACCCGAGATCCGCCGGTTTTGACACCGACGCCTACTCTCTTCAAAGCTGCTCTTAAGTTTGTCTTATCTTGTGATGAATGTCAAAGAATAGGTAACATTAGTAGACGTCAAGAATTGCCTATGAATTATTCTCTTGTTATTGAACCGTTTGATGTTTGGGGCTTTGATTATGTGGGACCTTTTCCTGCCTCCAATGGTTATACACATATTTTAGTTGTTGTTGATTACGTTAGTAAGTGGTATAAGCTATTCCTACTAGTAGTGCTGATCACAACACTTCTATTAAAATGCTTAAATAAGTTATTTTTCCGAGGTTTGGAGTCCCTAGATATCTTATGACTGATGGTGGTTCACACTTTATTCATGGTGCTTTCCGTAAGATGCTTGCTAAGTATGATATCAATCATAGAATCGCATCTCCTTATCACCCGCAGTCTAGTGGTCAAGTAGAGTTGAGCAATAGAGAGCTCAAATTAATTTTGCAGAAGACTGTGAATAGATCTAGAAAGAATTGGTCCAAAAAACTTGATGATGCATTATGGGCCTATAGAACTGCATACAAAAATCCTATGGGTATGTCTGCATATAAGATGGTTTATGGAAAAGCATGTCATTTACCTCTTGAACTTGAACATAAAGCATATTGGGCTATTAAAGAGCTCAATTATGACTTCAAACTTGCCGGTGAGAAGAGGTTGTTTGATATTAGCTCACTTGATGAATGGAGAACCCAAGCATATGAGAATGCCAAGCTTTTCAAAGAAAAAGTCAAACGCTGGCATGATAAGAGGATACAAAAGCGTGAGTTTAATGTAGGAGATTATGTGTTATTGTTCAACTCTCGTTTAAGATTTTTTGCAGGAAAAATTCTCTCAAAATGGGAAGGTCCCTACGTTATCGAGGAGGTCTATCATTCTGGTGCTATAAAAATCAACAACTTCGAAGGCACAAATTCGAGGGTGGTAAACGGTCAAAGAATTAAACACTATATTTCAGGTAATCCTATCAATGTTGAAACTAATATTATTGAAACCATAACCCCCGAGGAATACATAAGAGACACTTTCCAGAATGTTCCAGACTCCGAAAAGGCATACGTACATGGTACGGTAAGTAAACCGACTCCAAAACAACTCTAATGGCAATTTTTATCAGTTTTGGATTATTTAAGAATTTTAGGAAGAAGTAGGCTGAAAGGGACACGAGGCTCCCATGAGAGAGGAGCCCCCCCCCCCATGTAGGGCGCGCCCCCTGTCTCGTGGGCAACTCGTGTGCCTCCCAAACTCCGTTTTCTTGTATGTTACGTATTTTGGTCGGTAAAAATTCATTATATATACTCCCGAAGGTTTTGACCACCGTATCACGCAAATATCCTCTGTTTTCGTTTTGAGCTGTTTCTGTTTCAGATCTAGAGCATCATGTCGTCTCCAAGCGCTCCCAAGGACAAGTTTTTCGAGAGGGTTATCAACCCCTATCTCGCGGAGGTGCTGCATCACCCTCAAACCATTGATATGCGTGAGGGGGTGCTGCACATCCACGATGTGGAGAGACCAAGGCGTACCGGGAGCATGGAGACAAAGCTCGATGCGATGGAGCAAGAAGTTTTCAAGTGTCAAGGGATGGTGGAGCATGGACTCAACGCCAACCAGATGATGATCACGGAGTTCACCAACAACCACAATCTGGATGCCAAAGTCATTGGGGAGACCATCTTCAAGCTTCAAGAGAAAATCGAGCACCTCCAAGCCCAGATTTATGACCTGCAAAACCAGAACTATGAGTATGAATATAGATTCAAGCGAATGAGTTTGGCTGCAGATTTAAGGATCCCAGAGACTCGGTCATCCTTTTATGATGGAGAGCCTATGCCTTGGAAGACGGATGACAAGCCTACATCATCAACAACTACCACTTCCCCACCTCCGAAGAAATAATCACAAGGGCATGGGCACTCCCCTTGGCAACTGCCAAGCTTGGGGGAGGTGCCCCGGTATCGTATCACCATCACACTCCTATCTTTACCGCTTTATTTAGTTCCATCCTGTTAGTAGTATCTTGATCTAGTAGATTGAAGTTTTGATATCAAGTAGTTTTGAGTTTTGCATTGTGATCTCTTTATGTAAGCGAGTCCGTGTGCTATCTATAATAAAGATTAGTGTTGAGTCAAAGGCTTTGCCATGTTGCTATGATCTTGTGAAAGTAGAAAGAACAAAAAGAGTTCATATTGATCTTATGGATAGTGATAACTTCACACATAGAAAGTATGAGGCATAAAAATGTTGAGAGTTGATGAACGTAGCTTTGGTCATCGTTTCAATTAGTAGGAAGTGATAAGGAAAGAGGGGTTCACATATAAATATATTATCTTGGACATCTTTTATGATTGTGAAGCACTCATTAAGTATGACGTGCTAAAAGAGTTGATGTTGGACAAGGAAGACAACGTAATGGTTTATGTTTTCCGACATCTCAGTTAAAGTATATTGTCATTGACCTTCCAAACATGTTGAGCTTGCCTTACCCCTCTTGCTAGCCAAATTCCTTGCACCAAGTAGAGATACTACTTGTGCTTCCAAATATCCTCAAACCCAGTTTTGCCATGAGAGTCCACCATACCTACCTATGGATTGAGTAAGATCCTTCAAGTAAGTTGTCATCGGTGCAAGCAATAAAAATTGCTCTCTAAATATGTATGACTTATTAGTGCAGAGAAAATAAGCTTTGTACGAACTTGTTGTGGAAGTAATAAAAGCGACGGATTGCATAATAAAGGTCCACATACAAGGGGCAATATAAAGTGACGTTCTTTTGCATTAAGATTTCGTGCATCAACCCTAAACGCGCATGACAACCTCTGCTTCCCTCTGCGAAGGGCCTATATTTTTCTTTATGTTTTTACTTTATGCTTGAGTCAAGGTGATCCTCACCTTTCCCCTTTTTCATTTCATCCTTTGGAAAGCTCCTCGTGTTTGAAAGATCATGATACATATATCCAATTGGATGTAAGTTGGCATAAGCTATTATTGTTGACATCACCTAAAGGTGAATACGTTGGGAGGCAACACAATAAGCCCCTATCTTTCTCAGTGTCCGGCGGAAACTCTATAACCACTAGTATTGCGTGAGTGTTAGCAATTATGGGAGACTACGAGATAGTTGAGTATGTGAGCTTGTTGAAAAGCTCTAATATTGACTCTTTCTGATGTTACAATAAATTGCAATTGCTTCAATGACTGAGATTATAGTTTGTTAGTTCCCAATGAAGTTTATGAACCATACTTAACATTGTGAATTGCTTATTAGTTGAGCATAGGAAATCATATGACAAAATCTATATATGTTACTGTTATTAGAATAATCATGATGCCCTCATGTCCGTATTTTATTTTTATCGACACCTCTATCTCTAAACATGTGGACATATTTTTCGATTTCGGCTTCCGCTTGAGGACAAGCGATGTCTAAGCTTGCGGGAGTTGATACGTCCATTTTGCATCATGCTTTTATATCAATATTTATTGCATTATGGGTTGTTATTACACATTATATCTCAATACTTATGGCTATTCTCTCTTATTTTACAAGGTTTACCATGAAGAGGGGGAATGCCGGCAGCTGGATTTCTGGCTGGAAAAGGAGCAAACGTTGGAAACCTATTCTGCACAACTCCAAAAGTGCTGAAATTCCACGAAACAACTTTTTGGATTTAATAAGAATTTATGAGCGAAAGAAATAGGCCAGGGGGCCCACACCCTATCCAAGAGACAGGGGGGGCGCCCCCCTATAGGGCACGGCCCCCTATCTCCTGGGCTCCCTGGTGGGCCTCTGGCGTCCATCTTCTGCTATATCATCACTTTTACCCTGGAAAAAATCGTGGGCAAGCTTACGGGACGAAACTCCGCCGCCACGAGGCGGAACCTTGGCGGAATCAATCTAGGGCTCTGGCGGAGCTGTTCTGCCGGGGACACTTCCCTCCGGGAGGGGGAAATCATCACCAACGATCCTCTCATCGTGAGGGGTTGAATCTCCATCAACATCTTCACCAGCACCATCTCCTCTCAAAACCCTAGTTCATCTCTTGTATCCAATATTTATCAAAACCACAAATTGGTACTCCCTCTGTAAACAAATATAAGAGTGTTTAGATCACTACTTTAGTGATCTAAACGCTCTTATATTTCTTTACGGAGGGAGTACCTGTGGGTTGCTGGTAGTGTTGATTACTCCTTGTAGTTGATGCTAATTTGTTTACTTGGTGGAAGATCATATGTTCAGATCCTTTATGCATATTATTACTCCTCTGATTATGAACATGAATATGCTTTGTGAGTAGTTACTTTTGTTCCTGAGGACATGGGTGAAGTCTTGCTATTAGTAGTCATGTGAATTTGGTATTCGTTCGATATTTTGATGAGATGTATGTTGTCTTTCCTCTAGTGGTGTTATGTGAATGTCGACTACATGACACTTCACCATTATTTGGGCCTAGAGGAAGGCATAGGGAAGTAATAAGTAGATGATGGGTTGCTAGAGTGACAGAAGCTTAAACCCTAGTTTATGCGTTGCTTCGTTAGGGGTTGATATGGACCCATATGTTTAATGTCGTGGTTAGGTTTACCTTAATACTCCTTTTATAGTTGCGGATGCTTGCAATAGGGGTTAATCATAAGTAGGATGCTTGTCCAAGTTAGGGCAGTACCCAAGTGCCGGTCCACCCACATATCAAATTATCAAAGTACCGAACACGAATCTTATGAACGTGATGAAAACTAGCTTGACGATAATTCCCAATGTGTCCTTGGGAGCTCCTTCTTCATTATTAGAATTTGTCCAGGCTCATCCTTTGCTACATAAAGGTTTGGGTCACCTCGCTGCACTTTATTTACTTTATTTACTTTTTGCTCGTTACTATTTATCTTATCACAAAACTATCTATCACCTACTATTTCAGTGCTTGCAGAGAAAACCTTACTGAAAACCGCTTATCATTTCCTTCTGCTCCTCGTTGGGTTCGACACTCTTACTTATCGAAAGGACTACGATAGATCCCCTATACTTGTGGGTCATCATGGTGACAATGGGATATTCACGTGATCTACTTGATGTATGTTTTGGTGATCAACTTGTGGGTTCAGTGACCTTGTGAAATTATGCATAGGGGTTGGCACATGTTTTTGTCTTGACTCTTCGGTAGAAACTTTGGGGCACTCTTTGAAGTACTTTGTGTTGGTTGAATAGATGAATCTGAGATTGTGTGATGCATATATCGTATAATCATGCCCATGGATACTTGAGGTCACATTGGAGTATCTAGGTGACATTAGGGTTTTGGTTGATTTGTGTCTTAAGGTGTTATTCTAGTACAAACTCTATGATAGATCGAACAAAAGAATAGCTTCGTGTTATTTTACTACAAACTCTTGAATAGATCGATCAGAAAGGATAACTTTGAGGTGGTTTTGTACCCTACAATAATCTCTTTGTTTGTTCTCCGCTATTAGTGACTTTGGAGTGACTCTTTGTTGCACGTTGAGGGATAGTTATATGATCCAGTTATGTTATTATTGTTGAGAGAACTTGAACTAGTAAAAGTATGAACCCTAGGCCTTGTTTCCTAGCATTACAATACCGTTTAAGCTCACTTTTACCACTTGTTACCTTGCTGTTTTTATATTTTCAGATTACAAATACTCATATCTACCATCCATATTGCACTTGTATCACCATCTCTTCACCGAAATAGTGCACCTATGCAATTTACCATTGCATTAGGTGTGTTGGGGACACAAGAGACTCTTTTTTATTTGGTTGTAGGGTTGTTTGAGAGAGACCATCTTCATCCTACGCCTCCCACGGATGGATAAACCTTAGGTCATCCACTTGAGGGAAATTTGCTACTGTTCTACAAACCTCTGCACTTGGAGGCCCAACAACGTCTACAAGAAGAAGGTTGCGTAGTAGACATCAAGCTCTTTTCTGGCGCCGTTGCCGGGGAGGTGAGTGCTTGAAGGTATATCTTTAGATCTTGCAATCGAATCTTTTTGTTTCTTGTTTTATCACTAGTTTAGTTTATAAAAGAAAACTACAAAAAATGGAATTGAGTTTGCCTCATATGCTTCATCTTTTTAATATCTTTCGTAAGAATAATGGAAAGGAAAATTGTGCTCAAGTGCTAGAAGAAGAAGTCTATAAAATGTTTGGCACTAAATCTTTGAATGATGAGCATGATTGCAATGTTGTTAGTATGAACTCTTTGAATATCCATAGTACTAATGATGATTGCACTAGTCATGATGAAAATGTCTCTTATAAGCATGTCAATTTTTGTGGAGTGCATAGAGTTTGCAAGTACACACCAAATAGGGAAGATAGATTTTGCAAGAGGCAAAAGTATTTAGAAACCAAATGGTTGCAAGAAAGGCTAGATGTTTGTGCTTAAAATTTAAAACTTCTTTGCCATCCTTGTGAACTTTGCAATGAATGTGATTATTTAAATCCCCAATGCAAATTGTTTCATGATCGTATTGTGTCCAAAAATTGTGATGACTTGATTTCCCTTGCACATCATAATGAACTTAGTTTGCTTGTGGGTTATGAAGAAATAAAGCATATAACTAAGCATCTTCCAGAATTTGTCCTTGATAAAGTTCTTGATTTTGATCTAGAAGAATTTTTTATGTATTGTGTGGTTAATTGCATTGAAAATCCTTAGATTGCCAATTACATAAAGAAAATAAAGCAAATAGAAGATGAAGAGAATACTAATAAAAGGGAAGAGACTTCCCAATATCCTCCTATTATTTCTTATGATGAATCAGGTAACGAGGAGGAGCTTTCTATTCTACCAATCTCATTAATAAGGAGCTCAAAAAAGCGGGTTAAACCCATACATGATGTGAATAAGAAAAAGAAAAGACGGAGGAGCAAATGTAGAAAGGTATCCCTACCAAATGATGTTGCTCCTATTACTCATTGTGATGATTACAATTGCTATACTATTGGTGCTATCCATATTATTAATGATGAGAGTGATTATGCTTATGATATGAAAAGGCCCAAGCTTGGGGATGCTATGTTTGATGAGAATGACATGTTTGAGAATATATTTGCTATAATTAATGTTTGTCCCAAGCTTGGGGATGCTATGTTTAATGAAGATGATATTTTTAGCCTCCCAAGTTTTGATGAGCAAATTTACTATGATGATAGCATGCCTCCTATTTATGATGATTATTGTGATGACACTTATGCTATAAAAAGTAGTAATGATTATATTTATAAAACTTATCATGATTATGATTACCCTTTTTCTGAACATTACTCTTTTAATGTGGAAACAATTTATAGTATTCGAGTCTCTTATGATACTCCCACTATTCCGAATGAGAAGAATTTTGCTTATGTGGAGAGTAGTAAAATTTATATGCTTGTGCGTCATGAAAATAATGATTTATGTGATGGTTATATTGTTGAATTCATTCATGATGCTACTAAATTTTCTTATGAGGGAGGAACATATGCTTGTAGGAATTGCAATGATATCAAGTTTCCTCTCTATGTGCTTAAAGTTTTAAAGTTATGCTTGTTTTGCCTTTCTATGCTAGTTGATTATTGTTCCCATAAGTTGTTTGCTCACAAAATGCCTATGCATAGGAAGTGGGTTAGGCTTAAAAGTGCTAGTCATATTATTCATGATGCTCCCATTATGTTTCAATTCTTATTTTTTATGTGAGCATCATTGAAATCATCATGCCTAGCTAGGGGCGTTAAACGATAGCGCTTGTTGGGAGGCCACCCAATTTTACTTTTGTTCTTTTCTTTTTGCTCCTGTTTAGTAATAGATAATTCATCTAGCCTATGTTTAGATGTGGTTTTATGTTTTATTTAGTGTTTGTGCCAAGTAGAACCTTTGGGAAGACTTGGGTGAAGTCTTTATGATCTTGTTGTAAAAAACAGAAACTTTAGCGCTCACGAGATTAGCTGCCATTTTTTACTAGAGAGTGATTTTAGGTTGATTCATTTTGCATATGATTAATAGACAAATTCCGCAGGTCCACCAATTTATTTCAGAATTTTTGGAGTTACATAAATATTCAAATGATACAGATTACTACAGACTGTTCTGTTTTGACAGATTCTGTTTTCTATGTGTTGTTTCTTATTTTCATGAATCTATGAGTAGTATCAGAGGGTACGAACCATAGAGAAGTTGGAATACAGTAAATGTTACACCAATATAAATAAATAATGAGTTCATTACGTGGTTTTTCTTTCTTGCCCTAACGGAGCTCGTGAGATTTCCTGTTGCGTTTTGTGTTGTGAAGTTTTCAAGTTTTGGGTAAAGATTCGATGGACTATGGAATAAGGAGTGGCAAAAGCCTAAGCTTGGGGATGCCCAAGGCACCCCAAGGTAATATTCAATGACAACCAAGAGCCTAAGCTTGGGGACGCCCCGGAAGGCATCCCCTCTTTCGTCTTCGTTCATTGGTAACTTTACTTAGAGCATCATTTTCTTTTGTTAGTATTTGCATTCTGTTATTTAGAATAATGTTTTGCATCTATATTTTCAATAAAAATTTCAAGGATAGCCTTTACCATGCTTATTTTTCAAGTACACATGTTGCTGTTTCAAAACAGAAAGTTTACCGCTGTTGCAAAAATTCCCTAGAAAAGTAAGAGAATGATATAATATTGAAACTTTTTGCATATTGAGATCTGATAAATCTTCTAAAGTTTAGTATTTTTCTCATAATTTTTGGAGTTAGGGAAGTATGATGAATCTTGCATTCTTTATAGACTATACTGCTTTGGTAGATTGCTGTTATGTTTGCATTGTTTGCATATGTTTGCTTGTTTAATGATTCTATTTGAGGATAGGAGTATTAAATATGCAGAGACATTTAGTACGCAATGTTGAATAATAATTTTAGTGATTTGTTACAGTAGAAAATGATAAGGTTTTTGCATGGGTGTATACTAACTTATCTCACGAGTTCTTGTTGAGTTTGGTGTGGATGAAGCTTTCGAGATTTAGGAAACCGAGAACTAAAAGGAATTAAGGAGACACAAAAGCTCAAGCTTGGGGATTCCCAAGGCACCGCAAGATAATATTTGAAGAAGTCTCAAGCATCCAAGCTTGGGGATGCCCCGGTAGGCATCCCACCTTTCTTCTTCAACAATTATCGGTTAGTATCGGTTGAACCTAAGTTTTTGCTTCTTCACATGATGTGTGGTATCATTGAAATGTCATTTTATTTTGTTTTGCTTGCTGTTTGAATAAAATACCAAGATCTGAAATTCTTAAATGTTAGAGAGTCTTCACATAGTTGCATAATTATTCAACTACTCATTGATCTTCACTTATATCTTTTGGAGTAGTTTGTCTTTTGCTCTAGTGTTTCACTTATACCTTTTTAGAGCACGGTGGTGGTTTTACTTTATAGAAACTATTGATCTCTCATGCTTCACTTATATTGTTTTGAGAGTCTTTTAGAACAGCATGGTATTTGCTTTGGTTATAAAATTGGTCCTAATATGAATAGATCGATCAGAAAGGATAACTTTGAGGTGGTTTCGTACCCTACAATAATCTCTTCATTTGTTCTCCGCTATTAGTGACTTTGGAGTGACTCTTTGTTGCATGTTGAGGGATAGTTATATGATCCAGTTATGTTATTATTGTTGAGAGAACTTGCACTAGTGAAGGTATGAACCCTAGGCCTTGTTTCCTAGCATTGCAATACCGTTTACACTCACTTTTACCACTTTTTACCATGCTGTTTTTATATTTTCAGATTACAAATACTCATATCTACCATCCATATTGCACTTGTATCACCATCTCTTTGTCGAACTAGTGCACCTATACAATTTACCATTGTATTGGGTGTGTTGGGGACATAAGAGACTCTTTGTTATTTGGTTGCAGGGTTGTTTGAGAGAGACCATCTTCATCCTACGCCTCCCACGGATTGATAAACCTTAGGTCATCCACTTGAGGGAAATTTCCTACTGTCCTACAAACCTCTGCACTTGGAGGCCCAACAACGTCTACAAGAAGAAGGTTGCATAGTAGACATCAGTACTCTTTGGGTGTTAATCACATAGCGATGTGAACTAGATTATTGACTCTAGCAAATCCTTTTGGTGTTGGTCACATGGCGATGTGAACTATGGGTTCTAATCAAAGATGTGAACTATTGGTGTTAAATCACATGGCGATGTGAACTAGATTATTGACTCTAGTGCAAGTGGGAGACTGAAGGAAATATGCCCTAAAGGCAATAATAAGGTTGTTATTTAATATTTCCTTACATCATGATAGATGTTTATTATTCATGCTAGAATTGTATTAACCGGAAACTTGATACATGCGTGGATACATAGACAAAATGCCATGTCCCTAGTAAGCCTCTACTAGACTAGTTCGTTAATCAAAGATGGTTAAGTTTCCTAACCATAGACATGTGTTGTCATTTGATGAATGGGATCACATCATTAGGATAATGATGTGATGGACAAGACCCATTCGTTAGCTTAGAATTATGATCGTTTAGTTTTATTGCTATTGCTTTCTTCATGTCAAATACATATTCCTTCGACTATGAGATTATGCAACTCCCGGATACCGGAAGAATACCTTGTGTGCTATCAAACGTCACAACATAACTGGGTGATTATAAATATGCTCTACATGTATCTCCGAAGGTGTTTGTTGGGTTGCCATAGATCGAGATTAGGATTTGTCACTCCGAGTATCAGAGAGGTATCTCTGGGCCCTCTCGGTAATGCACATCATAAGAAGCCTTGCAAGCAAAGTGACTAATGAGTTGCAGGATGATGCACTACAGAACGAGTAAAGATACTTGCCGTAACGAGATTGAACTAGGTATGAAGATACCGACGATCGAATCTCGGGCAAGTAACATACCGATGAACAAAGGGAATTATGTATGTTGTCATAATGGTTCGACCGATAAAGATCTTCGTGGAATATGTAGGAATCAATATGAGCATCCAGGTCCCGCTATTGGTTATTGACCGCTGAGGTATCTCGTTCATGACTACATAATTCCGAACCCATAGGTTCGCACGCTTAACGTTTGTTGATGCTAGAGTAGTATTGGGATATTTGATGAGTGGTAACCAAATGTTGTTCGCAGTCCCGGATGAGATCCTGGACGTCACGAGGAGTATCATAATTGGTCGAGAGGTAAAGATTTATATATGGGAAGTTATATTTTGGGTTCCGAAAAAAGGTGCAATTTTTTCGGTATTGTATCAGGAAGCTTCAAGAAGGTTCTGGAGCATTCTGGAGGGGTCTGGAAGTCCACAAGTGGGTTCACCATGACCCAAGGGCTAGCATGGGCTGCGGGAAGGTTCCCTGGCTGTTGTGGAACGTGGTAATTTCAAAAATTTCCTATGCACACGGAAGATCATGGTGATGCATAGCAATGAGAGGGAGAGTGTATCTTCATACCCTTGAAGATAGCTAAGTGGAAGCATTTAATAACACAGTTGATGTAGTCATACACCTTCACGATCCGCCCCGATCAAGTACCGAACGTACGACACCTCCGCATTCAGCACACGTTCAGCTCGATGACGTCCTCGCCTTCTTGATCCAGCAAGATGGGCGAAGTAGTCGATGAGTTCCGGTAGCACGTCGGCGTGGTGACGGTGTTGGTGAAGAATAATCTCCGCAGGGCTTCGCCTAAGCACTACGAAAACTATGACGGAGGATAAACTAGAGGGGACGGGGTTGCTGGCACACGGCTTGGTGTTTCTTGATGTGTCTTTGGTGCTAGCCCTTTCCCTCTATTTATATGTTGAGCCTTGGGGTTGAAACTTGGAGTAAAAGCCTCCACAAAGTCGGTTTCACCCGAAAAGAAAGAGTCCTTCTCGGACTCCAGGGCCAAACGCCAGGGTTCCCCGCATCTGGACCCAGACGCCAGGGACCCTGGCGTCTAGCCCTGGACTCTGCAAAACTTCCTTTTGCGCTTTCCAAAAACCTTGTGGGCTTTCCCCTTTGGCCCAAATAAAGTGTTCTCGTACCCAAACATTTTGGGAAACATTCGGAACCCCCTCCGATGAATTCCGGAACCCTTCGGAGACCAAACACTATTATCCCATATATCAATCTTTATCTCCGGACCATTCCGGAGTTCCTCGTCATGTCCGTGATCATATCCGGGACTCCGAACAACATTCGGTCACCAACATACATAACTCATATAATACTATATCGTCAATGGACGTTAAGCATGCGGACCCTACAGGTTCGAGAACTATGTAGAAATGATCGAGACACCTCTCTGGTCAATAACCAATAGCGGAACCTAGATGCCCATATTAGCTCCTACATATTCTACAAAGATCTTTATCGGTCGAACTGCATAATGACATACGTTGTTCCCTTTGTCATCGGTATGTTACTTGCCCGATATTTGATCGTCGGTATCATCATACCTAGTTCAATCTCGTTACCGGCAAGTCTCTTTACTCATTCTGTAATGCATCATCCCGCAACTAACTCATTAGTCACATTGCTTGCAAGGCTTATAGTGATGTGCATTACCGAGAGGGCCCAGAGATACCTCTCCGACAATCGGAGTGACAAATCCTAATCTAGATCTATGCCAACCCAACAAACACCATCGGAGACATCTGTAGAGCACCTTTATAATCACCCAGTTATGTTGTGATGTTTGGTAGCACAAAAAGTGTTCCTCCGGTATTTGGGAGTTGCATAATCTCACAGTCATAGGAACATGTATAAGTCATGAAGAAAGCAATAGCAGTATACTAAAACGATCAAGTGCTAAGCTAACGGAATGGGTCAAGTCAATCACATCATTCTCCTAATGATGTGAACCCGTTAATCAAATGAAAACTCATGTCTATGGCTAGGAAACTTAAACATCTTTGATTCAACAAGCTAGTCAAGTAGAGGCATACTAGTGACACTCTGTTCGTCTATGTATTCACACATGTATCAAGTTTCCGGTTAATACAATTCTAGCTTGAATAATAAATATTTATCATGAAATAAGGAAATAAATAATAACTTTATTATTGCCTCTAGGGCATATTTCCTTCAGTCTCCTACTTGCACTAGAGTCAATAGTCTAGTTCACATCACCATGTGATTTAACATCAATAGTTTACATCACCATGTGATTAACACCCATAGTTCACATCATCATGTGACCAACACCCAAAGGGTTTACTAGAGCCAATAATCTGGTTCACATCGCTATGTGATTAACACCCAAAGAGTACTAAGGTATGATCATGTTTTTCTCATGAGAGAAGTTTAGTCAACGGGTCTGTCACATTCAGAGCCATATGTATTTTGCAAATATTATATGTCTACAATGCTATGCACGGAGCTACTCTAGCTAATTGCTCCCACTTTCAATATGTATCCAGATTGAGACTTAGAGTCATCTGGATCGGTGTAAAAGCTTGCATCGATATGACTCTTTATGACGAACTCTTTTATCACCTCCATAATCGAGAAACATATCTGTCGGTGTACTAGAATAGGGGTACCCTAGTATCCCGAACTTGTGCACGGGCAGTTGCAGCACCCCGCGGCAAGGCTTGCCGGGCGACCGCCAAGGTCCTCCATGGTTCCTTTGGAGCCATTCAAGAACAAAGTATTCAAGCCAAGGAGACAAGGCCCCGGCAAGAGGAGCTTGACGGGAAGACCAACCAAGGCATCTCAAGGCCTGGTGAGCGACAAGCTCCCGGGCGCGGCAAGACACTTGCCGCGGCAAGTAACCACCCTGTACCCACGATCCAACGCATCCACCAACGTGTCGCCCTGGGGACTTCCCAGGCGCGCGTGGCGAGAGGCTGTGCAGCCAGCGGTGCGAGGTGGCAAGCGGCGCTGACAGGAGTAGCCATCATGGTGAATGGTGGCGTCCCTGACGGTCCTTTTCTGCACTGTTTGGGCGACACTGACGGGCATTTAATGCCTTTGTCCCCTGCCGTCAGGGTTAGGTAGGATACACTGTGCAAGTAGGTGTACCAACCGCAACTCCTTTTTACACTTTTACCCTTCTCTACGTTGCCACCTGTCGGTGACCCCTTGAGCATATAAAAGGAGGCCCATGCGCAACGTAGAGGGGGGTCGGCTCATTCGGAAGCCAGAAAAACACTTAGCTCTCTCTCGAGCAAGAACACAATACAATCAGACAAGCAGCAGTAGGAGTATTATCTCTCCGGAGAGCTCCGAAGCTGGGTAAACTGCTCGTGTGCTTTGCCTCGATCTGCTCTTCGTGCGACCTCCGCCCCCCGCCGAACCAAAAGGGGCTCGGTCCGCCGGCCCCATAGGTGTTCGTGGATCAGTTTCCCCGACATCCTTGGCGCGCCAGGTAGGGGGCGTCGAGATTGTGTGAACCTGATCCGGCGTCCACACAAGCTAGATCTTCATTTCCTTCATCGACATGCCACCGAAGAAGAAGACTTCGGCGGTAGAAGCTCCGTCCACGTCACTTCCACCACCACTGGAGCAAACGGGTGGTGGAGTATACGCCGGCGGGAGAACGGACATCGACGAGGAAGCTCACGACGCTGCCAGGTCCAAGGACAAGGCTGCACAAACCTCGGCGTCCGTACATGTACCGCGCCCATCTCAGGAGGCGCAGGACCGATAGCGTCATGGTGCCCGCAGTACCATACGTTTGTTGGGCCAAGATCGAGCTGGTGGATCTCGGGGTGCCCAAGACCAGCATGCACACCAACATGCTGGCACGAGCGAGGCATGGTCACCTGGACGGGATACTGCTCCTTCTAACATAGTTAGAAGTCCGAGCATATCCCGCTCCTCACACTGTTCGCCACTGCCACCCACCACTCCAACAGAAGCTTTGGCACGAGCTCAACTGCTCCTGGATTACCCTCCAGCGGAAGACAAGATCGACCAATGGAGGGCCACCATTCAGAGTCTCATCGGCTTTGCCAACAGCGACACTCCGCGGCAGCCAAGTGCATCGCGGCCATGGCAGGACTGCCAGGCACGAGCCGGTGGTGACGAAACCGGTGGGGGTGCAACCACCATGCACTCTCCATCCCGAAGGCCAAGATCGCCGACTCGCCGGATCCACCTCGACAACGACTCCACTGCGTCATCGGATCCACGAGCTCGTTGCGATCAGCGCCAAGTTCTTCACGAACGACAGCAAGAAGACGCTCGTACTCGCATCAAGCGCCGAAGAGAAGCGCGGCGTCAATCCGACAAGCGCGATGGGCCCTCTGTTGACATGCATGCGCCAGGGGAACCAGGCGACTTGCCGTACGCGGTAGGTTGCCCTGCGTTCACTCGTGAGCTGCGGCAAGTCCAGTGGCCCGGCACGAAGAATTTCAAGCCAGATGTACCAGAGAAGTACAACGGCAAGTCGCATCCATCGGACTTCCTCAGCATCTACACCATCGCGGTACAAGCTGCTGGGGGGCGGGACGACAAGATCCTTGCCAACTACTTCCCGCTGGTGCTCAAGCCCAATGTCAGATCCTGGCTCATGCACTTGCCGGACAACTCCATATCCTCCTGGGCTGATCTGTGCCATCAGTTTGTCGGCGCCTTCACAGGCGGCCACAAGCCTCATGGCCAAGAGAGCGATCTTCATTTGCTCGCCCAGAAGGAAGGAGAGCCCTTGCGCAAGTATATTCAGAGATTCAGCCGTGTACAACACAACATCCCAGATGTCCACCCTACCACGGTCATCAGCGCATTCCATCAGAACGTGCGAAACCGCAGGATGCGGGAGGAGATGGCGATGTGCAAGATCAGAGACGTCAGTGAGCTATATGCCCTGGACGACAAGTGTGCACGTGCCTAGGAAGAGAGGAAACTCCCCGGAGAGAATACAGGAGCAGGAGGATCTGATAGTGAGGAGCCTGCCCCGGCAAGGAAGAACTAGCGGCGGAACAATAGGAAGAAGAAAGGCAAAGAGGTGCTGGTCGTTGAGCAGTCTGGCAAGAAACCCAAAGCTGGTAGCTCCGGCAAGGAGGTTGCCGTAGATGTGGCGGTCACCGACAAGCAGGACGGCACCAACAAGCAATACTGCAAGATCTACCGCACCAAGGGCCATGACCTCCAGAGCTGCAAGAAGGTCGAGCAGCTTGTTGAGCAGCAAAAGGCTGAATACGAGCGGCGCGACAAGGAGAAAGCCCAGGAAGGTGCTGGAGGAGCTAGCAAGAAACGTCCCGACCGAGGAGGACGCCGCGGCAAGGCCAAGCAGTGGCAAGGAGACAGACCTCCCCGTGGCCGCGACAAGGATGAAGATGACGACGACGATGAAGATATGGATGAAGATGAGACCGATGAGCAGGAGTTCCAGAAAGCCATAGAGGTCCTGTGCGTTGACGGTGGTGCTTCTCTGCATACTTCACACCACCAGCTCAAGCAATGGGTGCGGGAATTCAATGCAGCAGAACCACCCATCGAGTCACGCAAGCCTCTGAAATGGTCCAGCACGCCTATCATCTTTGATATTGAGGACCACCCTGATCGCATAACTGCGGTCGGGTGCTTGCCGATGTTGGGCACCAACTATCCGCAACCTCAAGGTCACCAAGATGCTAGTTGACGGCGGGGCCGGCTTAAACCTGATCTCCTCCGCGGTGCTCCAGAAACTCCAGATCCCTGATAGCGAGCTCGAAGAGACCGGCACGTTCCAAGGAATCAATCCGGGGAAGAGCAAGCCGAAGGGAAAAATCACGTTGCCGGTAACATTTGGCAGCGAGCTGAACTTCAGAACTGAGAGGGTCACTTTTGACGTTGCTGACTTTCCATTGCCTTACAATGGGATACTTGGCCGTCCAGCACTCACCAAGTTCATGGCAGCCTCTCATTATGCATACAATGTACTGAAGATGCCAGGCCCGATAAGTGTCATCTCTGTCCCTGGAGACAAGAAGGATGCTCTTATCTGCGCCGACAAGATCTACCGGGAAGCAGCAGCCGCAACAGATCGCAAGCCACTTGCCGGTGAAGCTCCCGGGGCGAAGAAGAAGACCAAGTCCGGCAAGAGCTCTGATGCCCACTCCGGCAAGCGCACCTCTTCGGAGTGCTGCGCTACCATCGAGGACACACCATCGAGCTCCACCGGCAAGTGTAAGAAGACAATGGCAGATCCACCAGAGACTAAGAAGGTGTCCACCAAAGAGGACGGCACTGGTGGTACCTTCACCATCAGTGCCACTCTCGACCCTAAATAGGAAAGCGCGCTCGTTGCTTTCCTGCGGGCGAATGTCGACGTGTTTGCCTGGCAACCATCTGACATCCCCGGTGTTCCCAGGAAAGTAATCGAGCACCATCTTGCCGTCTGTCCTCATGCGCTGCCCGTCAAGCAGAAAGTCAGGAAACAAGCAGTGGAGCGCCAAGAATTCATCGCAGAAGAAATCAAGAAGTTGGAAGCAGCAGGCCTTGTCAGAGGAGTGCTCCATCCCACGGGGTTGGCCAATCCTGTAGTCGTGCGCAAGGCAAATGGGAAATGGAGGCTTTGTATCGACTTTACCAATGTTAATAAAGCTTGTCCCAAAGACCCATTTCCCTTGCCACGCATTGACCAGATTGTTGACTCCACGGCCGGATGTGACTTGCTTTCATTTCTTGATGCATACTCAGGATATCATCAGGTCTTCATGGCAGAAGAGGATGAGGAGAAGACCGCATTCATCACTCCATGTGGCACATACTGTTTTGTACGGATGCCATTCAATTTAAAGAATGCTGGTTCAACATTTGCAAGGGTTGTCCATCACGCTTTTGAGCCGCAAATGCACAGAAATGTGGAATCCTACATGGATGACATAGTGGTCAAGAGCAAGGACAGGGCGACCCTGATCCAAGATTTAGGCGAAACCTTCACAAATCCGCGCAAGATCAATCTCAAGCTTAATCCCGAGAAGTGTGTGTTTGGGGTCCTCTCCGGCAAGCTTCTCGGGTTCTTTGTGTCTCAACGCGGAATTGAAGCCAATCCCGACAAGATCAAGGCCATTGAGCAGATTGAAGCACCGAAGCGCGTTAAGGATGTACGAAGACTTGCCGGTTGCGTGGCTGCTCTCAGCAGGTTTATCTCTAGGTCTGCTGAGCGTGCCCTGCCATTTTTCAAAATATTGAAAAAGGCAGGTCCAATGAAATGGACTCCGGAAGCGGAGGCTGCGATGCAGGACTTAAAGAGATACCTGTCCTCCACTCCAACACTTGTCGCACCTAAGCCACAAGAGAAGTTGCTGCTATATATAGCGGCGACCAATCAAGTGGTTAGTGCTGCGTTAGTGGTGTAGAGGGAGGCGGATAATGAGCCGGCAACCACGGCTAGTGCATCCAGCGACAAGCAAGGAACTTCACCGGCAAGCTCTGGTCCCGACAAAGATGAATCTGCGCAGACGTGTGAGGAGACGCAGAAGAGAATGGTGCAGCGAGGTAGTTTACTTTGTCAGTTCCCTTCTGCAGGGGGCTAGGTCAAGGTACTCTGGTGTACAGAAATTGCTTTTCGGCCTTCTCATGGCCTCGAGAAAGCTGCGCCATTACTTCCAAGCACATGAGATCATAGTTGTCACTCGCTTTCCGCTGAAGAGGATACTGCAAAATCCAGAAGCAACAGGCAGGATTGTCGAGTGGGCACTGGAACTGTCAAGCTTTGGTCTCAAGTTTGAGAGCACTTCAACTATCCAAAGCAGAGCATTGGCAGAGTTTATAGCAGAGTGGACGCCAACACCAGATGAAGAAATTCCTAAGACGAGCATCCCCGTCAAGGAAGCAAGCAAAGAGTGGCTAATGTACTTTGATGGTGCCTTCTCGCTGCAAGGCGCCGGTGCTGGCGTGCTACTTGTTGCACCCACCGGAGAGCAACTCAAGTACGTAGTCCAGATGCACCTTCCCAAGGAGCAAGCAACGAACAATAAATCAGAGTATGAAGGATTGCTTGCCGGTCTCAGGATCGCAGCAGACCTTGGGATCAAGAAGCTCATTGTCAGGGGTGACTCACAGCTTATCGTCCGCCAAGTGAACAAGAACTATCAGAGTCCGTTGATGGAAGCATATGTTGATGAAGTGAGGAAGCTAGAAGAGCACTTTGACGGCCTGCAGATGGAACATGTTCCAAGAGCTCAGAATGACATAGCTGATGGCCTGTCGAAGTGCGCCGCACTAAAGTTGCCTGTGGAACCAGGGATCTTTGTGCTCAAGCTGACTCAACCGTCTATAACGCCATCAACTGGATGGAGCAAGAAGAGGAAGTTGATTTCTGGTGACTACTTTCCGGCAGAGCTCCCCGAAGCCGCCGCCAAGAAGGTCCCCAAGATCAACACCAAGGATGCTGAGGAGCAGTCTGCTCCGGCAAGCCTTAGGGCTTGTTCCGTTGAAGCAAACGCTCCCGACAAGTTTTGCTCCGGCAAGCTTGCCGGGGAACATCAAGCTCCGGCAGAGCCACAGGTTCTTGCTGTAGAAGCAGATGCTCCCGCAGCAGCAGATGTGCCTCTAGTCCTTGTTGTCGAGCCGCAAACTCCAGCATGGGCACAGCAGATTGTCCATTTCCTTCAGACAGGAGAACTTCCCGAAGAACAAGAAGAAGCGGAAAGAGTAGCCCGGCAGTCCAGTATGTACCAGTTTGTCGACGACACACTGTACAGAAGAAGACTCAACAGCGTGAAATTGAAGTGTATACGTCGGGAAGAAGGACAAAAGCTGTTGGCGGAGATACATGGAGGCATATGTGGTCACCACATTGGCGCAAGAGCACTTGCCGGCAAAGCATTCCGGCAAGGATTCTTTTGGCCGACAGCCCTCTAGGATGCAACTGCACAAGTAACCAAGTGTGAAGCGTGCCAGTTCCATTCCAAACAGATACACCAGCCAGCTCAAGCTCTCCAGACGATCCCTTTATCCTGGCCATTTTCGGTCTGGGGGCTCGATATCCTTGGCCCCTTCCCCCGAGCTGTCGGGGGCTTTGAGTACTTGTACGTTGCAATCGACAAGTTCACAAAGTGGCCGGAAGTGGAACCAGTGAAGAAGGTGACAACACAGTCAGCAGTCAAGTTATTCAGGTCGATTGTTTGCCGTTTCGGGATCCCTAACAGGATCATCACAGACAACGGCACGCAATTCACGAGCCGCACCTTCATGCAATACGTCCAAGATCTTGGCGCCAAGGTCTGCTTCGCTTCTGTTGCTCATCCGAGAAGCAACGGTCAAGCGGAGAGGGCAAATGCTGAAGTGCTACAAGGGCTCAAGACCAGGACTTTCGACAGGCTGCACAATTGCGGAAGGAACTGGATCGAGGAGCTGTCGGTGGTTCTTTGGTCAATCAGGACGACGCCAAATCGAGCCACTGGCCAGACACCTTTTGCTCTAGTCTATGGAGCAGAGGCAGTTCTCCCCACGGAACTCGTATATGGGTCGCCTCGAGTGCTCGCTTATGATGAGCTTGAGCAAGAGCAGCTGCGACAAGATGACGCGCTGCTCCTTGAGGAGGACCGTCTTCAGGCTGCTGTACGAGCTGCTCGATACCAGCAAGCTTTGCGCCGCTACCATAGCCGCAAAGTTAATGCCAGAAGCTTCAAGGAAGGCGACCTTGTTCTTCGGCGCGTTCAGTCCGCCAAGAATTCCAACAAGTTAACGCCGAAGTGGGAAGGCCCTTACCGGGTGAAACGAGTCACTAGGCCTGGCGCAGTCCGCCTTGAGACCAAAGATGGCACTCCGGTGAGCAACTCCTGGAACATTGAGCATCTTCGTAAGTTTTACCCGTAGGGCGCGGTCGCCGGAACCCGTTCCAGCAACCACCTTTTGTACAAGTCTTGCCGATGTTGCATGTAATCCTTTGTACAAAGCTGGGCACAGATCCCGTGCATAAGTAAAGCTCATGTGCTCCGCACATCTTGTCAAATTCATGCTTTTTACTTTATATTTGCATGCGTTATCTGACACTTTGTGCAGCACCAACCCCCGGTAAGCAATAACGAGCCATCAGGCTCCATATCTTTATTTTCTCTTCTTTCTTCTTCTCAAAAAGGAAAGGAAGGTTCCCTCGCCCACTAGTTTTCCGGGGGGAAGGAGAAGATAATGGTGTGGATCAGGCGTCGTTCAAGCAAGTTTTCACCTTACCGGAAAGCTCAGGCGTCGTCCAAGCAAGTTTTTGCCTTACCGGAAAGCAAACGACAGAAAAGCTAAGTTGCCAAAGTTTGAGCGGTCAGTTTAAATTTTTTTAGTTATCTTCCTTGAACGACCATGCTTTGTATGGAGAACCTGTGCGCGGAGGAACCAACTCGTAGCTAGTTGCGCCCTTACTTTGTTTCGAGTCCGCTCAACAATTTAAGTGAGCTGCGACTAGTTGCAACAAGGTTTCTTGTCGGTAGCGGCACCACCAGCAGGCTGCTGACGTTCCGCACTCAGCGCTCGCGGCTAGGGTGCCTGCGCCGGCAAGTTCCCTAAAAGCGTAGGGCAGAAACATACAAAGGAAGGAATCAAGTAAAGGAAATAACATAGCAAATCTCTACCCAAAACAGAGTTATATTACAAGATAACTTGTTGCAGCTCTAACAGAATGTTCTCATGACATGACCAGCGGCGACAAAGAAAAAGAAAAGAAACGGGCGGCCTAATCTACGCGATCGCCCTCAACCCTCATGATCCCGCTCACCTTGTCCACAATGGGTGCGACAAGGGCCTTGAGTGCTTCCACATCAGCATCCGGCGGCAAGGACTTGAGGACGTTGGTGAAGTTGAGGCCTGGGTTGCGGAAGGCCACCTTCATCAGCACCTTCTGGAGAGCCACCGCGCAAATCCTGCACGACTCGTCGGCCAGCTGCTTTGGGATCCTCTCCCGGAGTCGCTGGAGGGCCGTCGCAACGCCTTTGGAGAACAGGCTGAGCTTGGCGCTGGGTTGGAGATGCTCGTCAGAGGGATACCCAAAATCCTCCATCCCCAGCTGCGCCAACTCCCCGTCGATGGCTGCGGCAGCATCCACAAGACCTTTAGTCCAATGCTCCACTGTCTCCCTAAAGGCATCATGGGCGGCAGCAGCACTCGCCAGCAGCGCCTCGTCGGCCTTGATCTTCTCCGACAAGGCCACCTCCCGCTCCCTGGCGCCGTCTAGCGTCTGTGTCAAAGTGGCCAACTTCCACTCGAGATCCGCATTGGAATCTTTGGCGGCGCTGAGCTCCTTGCTCCTCTCAGCGAGAAGGCCCTGCAGTTCACCATGAGCGGCAGCATCCTTCTCACGCTCACGCATGAGCGCGGCAAGCTCCTCGTCGCTCGCCCTGAGATCAGCTTCCAGCTGCCCCACCTTTGTTTCCAGCTCCTTCTTAGCGGCCTCGGCAGCTGCAGCAGCATCCTTTGCTTCCTTGAGGGCCCTGCCAATTGCTTGCTCCCGCGCGGCAAGCTCCTCCTCGTGGCTGTCGAGGTTCACCTTGCGCTGCGCCAACTCTCCTTCTTGCACAAATAAATTTTCAGTGACAAGCCGTTGCTTCTCTTCGGCTTCAGCCTTCTCGAGGAGGAAGGCTTTCCGCTCCTCGAGAAGTTGCTCCCGCTCCTCCGCCAGGGACCGGAGAGCCTCCTGCCTGAGACCCCGGAGCTCCTCTGCGCGCTTCTCAATATCCACCCCCGCCTTCGCCACAAGCACCTCTCGGGACGCCAGTTTGGCTTGGCGGGCACGGTAAAGAGACAGCAGCTTCCGCAGCAGCCGCTCCTCCTCAGGCTCGTCGTTGCTGCTGCTTGGCGCGTCGATGAGCGCCAGCCCAGCGGAGGCGAGCACCTCTTCGTCGACGGTTTCTCCTTCGACCGGCGCCCTGGAGCTCGACGCCCAGGGGAGCTTGATGAAGACGCCATCGCCGGCCTTCAAGTAGGGGCCAGGCTGGGGCTCTTCGGAGTCCGGCGCAGCGGCAGCGGCAGAGGAATCGGCGGTCGGTGCAGCGCCTGACGCTCCTGCGGCCTCGGGGCCGTCAGTACGATCGCCAGATTCCTCGCCAGCTTCCGTGGCGGCAGCCTTGGCAGCCTCTTCGCCGGCGGGATCATCGGCGCCGGCCTCTTCTTCGGTGGCGGCGGCATCGTCATTGTTGCCGCGCGCGTTCTCCTCACCGGCGGCCTCGGTTTCCATTGGCTCCATGGCAGGTGGATCTGACGACCGAAGAAGGGAGAGAAGTCAAGCGAATATTCGAAAAGAAAATCAGAAGAAGAACCCAAGGGAAGTTTTCAAGCAAAAGGGGTACCTGTGCTGGGATCTGCAGTCATGGTCTCCACCACCGGAGGATCACTGGCGCTGTCCCTTGCCGGAGAACTGCCCCTTGCCGGAGAATTCTCCCTTGCCGGGGAATTCTCCCTTGCCGGGGAATTCTCCCTCGGTGGCGTAGTCGAAGCAGATAGCACTTCGGGAGCGGCCTCCGGGCCCTCCTGGTGGGGCTGTTCTACTCCTACACAAACCAACAGATAGATATCAGCAAAAGAAGAGCACCCACGCACGCCTGAAAGCAGGAAGTAAACTATGTACTTACATAGAGGGTTGCGCTAGGGGCTGCTTTGAGGAATGATTGCCGGGTCCGACAAGGTGGTCTCGGACATGTCCTCTGCCATCGTGGCGGGGTCGTCCTCGATGACAATCATCGGGGCCTTGGCTCTCTTTGCCGCTCTCTGGGTCAGAGTCCTGAAAAGGAATGAGTTCAGAGTAAAGCAAATCAGATACAAGACAAAGACAGCAAAAATCGAGGAATTACAAATACAACAAGGGGATCTTACTCTTCTTCTTCGTCGTCGGAGCTGAGCACGGAGAAATCAAAGTCCGGCTTGACTCCGGTGCGGCGAGGCGTAGGAGTAGGCTCCCTTGCCCGCTTGGCAGGAGCAGGCGCGGTGGACCGGGAAGACCCCGCTCCGGTTGCCGCAGCGGCGTGAGGTGCTCCCGCGGCAACAGTGCTTGTAGCGGTCGAGCGCGCCGCGCGCTGCTATGGCTGTTGACTCATCTGCCGCCCCGCCACGTCCCCGGCCCTGCGGAGACGCCTTCTTGGTGGGGCTGGGGGCTCCGCTTGCGGCGAGCTGGCTGAAGGTGGGGAGGAGGAGGAGCCGATCTGCAACGGGTCACCCGCGCCCTCGGCAGGCTCGCTCGGCTCATCTTCAGGCCTGGCAAGCCGTTCCTCACTGGCAAACTCCTCGCGCTCGTCAAGGCTTGCCGCCTCCGCTGCCTCAGCCTCCTCCACGGTGAATCCAAACTCACCCGCGGCAGCAGCTGCCGCCGCCTCTTCCAGCCTGGTGGCGATGCGCTGCATCTCCGCATCAGTGGTGTCGCGGGTGAGGCTCTTCTGTTCGTCAGCGCGGACCGGCACTTCGACCAAGCCATCAAAGAAATCCCGCACGACGTCGTCGGCGGGCTCTTGCCAAGTCGGGACAATTCCGTGCGAGTCGCACAACGGCATCATCGCGCGGATGCAGTCAAGTGAAGAATTGTTGCACAGCGGAACGACATTCCGCGGCAACATAAATGGGTGCTGAGGGTCGCGCTTGAACAGCTCCAGAAGCATCGCGTCCAATTCCAAGACCGTGAAGTTGAAATTGAGGCCCGGGCGTAGCCTCATGATATCCGCCGAGTTTTGGAACTCCCAGGCTGGTCTCCTCCTCTCCTGCAGGGGGGCGATGCGTCAGCGAAGAAAGTCTGTGCCAACTGCGCCTACAGTGAGCCCGGCAAGCCTGAGGCGAAGGATCCGGGTGACGGCAATCTTTAGCCAGTCGTCCTCCAGGGCCACATTGCTCCAATCATTGCCGCGCACTACTGGGGCTTGGCGCAGGGCGGTGAAAGGCTGCGGGTTCTCCTCGACGATCCAGCACCACTCTGCCCTCCACTCTTCCCATTTGCTGCGGAGCTCTCCCTCCAGATAGGCGTCCTTATTTCTAGTTCTCTAGATCCAAGCGATTCCTCCGGCAAGGGGATCTCCTCTCCCGACCCGGGGCATGAAGAAGTGGCGGAAGAGGGCTACGTTTGGGTGGACTCCGACAAAGTTTTCGCACAGATGTGCGAAAACTGCCATGGTCAGGACAACATTGGGGGTGAAGTCAAGGAGGCGGAACCCGTAGGTGTTCACGATATCGTAGAAGAATTTAGAGTAGGGGGGGCAGAGCCCGCAGTAGAAGAACAGCGCGAAGAAGGGGTACCCGTTCGGAGCTAATCTCGAAGCGGTGGCCGGGAGTACCTTCGTGCGCGGATGCGCTCGCGTCTCCGTCGACCAGAAGAGGTAGTAGTACTCCCTCAGCTCCTTTGCGTCAAGTTGAGGGGGGAAGACGGCCCGCTCCTTCCGCAGCGCCGCGAGCCGCTGCGCCTCGACCGATTTCACGCCCTTCCCCTTGTCGGCTTTCGGAGCCATGGCAGAGGTGGCGAGGGAGATCGACGGCGTCGGTGGCGTCGGTGGCAATGAGGGGCGGACCGCTGCTCTCTTTCGGCTTTGAGAAGAAGGAGGGGAGCGGCAGAGATTTTCGAGAATGGAGTAGCAACCGGCGAAGTGGGGAAACTGCCCCTGTTTCCCCTGCTTATAAAGAGGGAGGGGCGGACGTTTCGCCCTTCCGAATAAAGAAACCACCCACGATCTCTCCCACGATGCTGCATTCAACGCGTGCCGTTGGGGGAGGGTGCGGTGGATACGGAGTAAGATTCGGCGTAACCCAGGCCGCGCGTGCCCGTGCCCTATTTTGGGCCTGGCCCAACAGCGCTCGGCACCGTGTGTAGGCCAGGCCCGGGGGCTCCTGTCGGTGTACTAGAATAGGGGTACCCTAGTATCCCGAACTTGTGCACGGGCAGTTGCAGCACCCCGCGGCAAGGCTTGCCGGGCGACCGCCAAGGTCCTCCATGGTTCCTTTGGAGCCATTCAAGAACAAAGTATTCAAGCCAAGGAGACAAGGCCCCGGCAAGAGGAGCTTGCCGGGAAGACCAACCAAGGCATCTCAAGGCCTGGTGAGCGACAAGCTCCCAGGCGCGGCAAGACACTTGCCGCGGCAAGTAACCACCCTGTACCCACGCTCCAACGCATCCACCAACGTGTCGCCCTGGGGCTTTCCCAGGCGTGCGTGGCGAGAGGCTGTGCAGCCAGCGGTGCGAGGTGGCAAGCGGCGCTGATAGGAGTAGCCATCGTGGCGAACGGTGGCGTCCCTGACGGTCCTTTTCTGCATTGTTTGGGCGACACAGACGGGCATTTAATGCCTTTGTCCCCTGCCGTCAGGGTTAGGTAGGATACACTATGCAAGTAGGTGTACCAACCGCAACTCCTTTTTACACTTTTACCCTTCTCTGCGTTGCCACCTGTCGGTGACCCCTTGAGCATATAAAAGGAGGCCCATGCACAACGTAGAGGGGGGTCGGCTCATTCGGAAGCCAGAAAAACACTTAGCTCTCTCTCGAGCAAGAACACAATACAATCAGACAAGCAGCAGTAGGAGTATTATCTCTCCGAAGAGCTCCAAAGCTGGGTAAACTGCTCGTGTGCTTCGCCTCGATCTGCTCTTCGTGCGACCTCTGCCCCCCACCGAACCAAAAGGGGCTCGGTCCGCCGGCCCCATAGGTGTTCGTGGATCAGTTTCCCCGACAATATCCTTATTCCACTAAGGATAATTTTGACCACTGTCCAGTGATCTACTCCTAAATCACTATTGTACTCCCTTGCCAAATTCCGGGCAGGATATACAATAGGTCTGGTACATAGCATAGCATACTTATAGAACCTATGACTAAGGCATAGGGAATGACTTTCATTTCTATCTTCTGCCGTGGTCGGGCTTTGAGTCTTACTCAATTTCACACCTTGTAACACAGGCAAGAACTCTTTCTTTGACTGTTCTATTTTGAACTACTTCAAAATCTTGTCAAGGTATGTGATACGTCTCCAACGTATCTATAATTTTTGATTGCTCCATGCTACTTTATCTACTGTTTTGGACTATATTGGGCTTTATTTTCCACTTTTATATTACTTTTGGGACTAACCTATTAACCGGAGGCCCAGCCCAGAATTGCTGTTTTTTGCCTTTTTCAGTATTTCGAAGAAACAGAATATCAACCGGAGTCCAAACGGAATGAAACCTTTGGGATCGTGATTTTCCAACTGAACGTGATCCAGGAGGCTTGGACCCTACTCCAAGCAGTGCCAGAGGCGGTCACGAGGGTGGAGGGCACGCCCCCCTGGGCACGCCCACCTACCTCGTGGGCCCCTTGGAGCTCCACCGACGTACTCCTTCCTCCTATATATACCTACTTATCCCCGAACGATCAGAACAGGATCCAAAACCCTAATTCCACCGCCGCAACTTTCTGTATCCACGAGTTCCCATCTTGGGGCCTGTTTCGGAGCTCCGTCGGAGGGGGCATCCACCACGGAGGGCTTCTACATCATCACCATAGCCCCTCCGATGAAGTGTGAGTAGTTTACTTTAGACATTCGGGTCCATAGCTAGTAGCTAGATGGCTTCTTCTCTCTTTTTGGATCTCAATACAATGTTCTCCCCCTCTCTCCTGGAGATCTATTCGATGTAATATTCTTTTTGCGGTGTGTTTGTTGAGACCGATGAATTGTGGGTTTATGATCCAGTATTATCTATGGAAAATATTTGATTCTTCTTTGTATTCTTTTATGTATGATTGAGTTGTCTTTGCAAGTCTCTTCGAATTATCTTTTTGGTTTGGCCAACTAGATTGGTAGTTCTTGCAATGGGAGAAGTGCTTAGCTTTGGGTTCAATCTTGCGGTGTCCTTACTCAGTGACAGAAAGAGTTGCAAGGCGCGTATTGTATTGTTGCCATCGAGGATAACAAGATGGGGTTTTTATCATATTGCATGAATTTATCCCTCTACATCATGTCATCTTGCTTACGGCGTTACTCTGTTTTTACTTAATACTCTAGATGCATGCTGGATAGCGGTCGATGAGTGGAGTAATAGTAGTAGATGCAGAATCGTTGCGATCTTCTTGTTTTGGACATGATTCCTATATACATGATCATCGCCTAGATATACTCATAATTATGCTCAATTCTGTCAATTGCTCAACAGTAATTTGTTCACCCACCGTAGAATACTTATGCTCTTGAGGGAAGCCACTAGTGAAACCTATGGCCCCCGGGTCTATTCTCATCATATCAATCTATATCACTTTATTTACTCGCTTTGTTTTTACTTTTCCTTTACTTTTTACTTTGCATATATCTATCAAAAATACCAAAAATATTATCTCTATCAGATCTCACTCTCTTAAGTGACCGTGAAGGGATTGACAACCCCTAAGCGTTGGTTGCGAGTTGCTATCATTTTGTGTAGGTATGAGGGACTTGTGCGTGGTCTCCTACTGGATTGATACCTTGGTTCTCAAAAACTGAGGGAAATACTTACGCTACTTTACTGCATCATCCTCTCCTCTTCGGGGAAATCCAACGTAGTGCTCAAGAGGTAGCAAGAAGAATTTCTGGTGCCGTTGCCGGGGAGGCTCACGCAAGCAAGTCAACCATACCAATTACCCATCACAATCCCTATCTCTCGCATTACATTATTTGCCATTTGCCTCTCGTTTTCCTCTCCCCCACTTCACCCTTACCGTTTTATTCGCCCTCTCTTTCCCAATCTCCTCCTCTCTTTCCCGTTTGCCTTTTCCTCATTGCCTTCCTGCTTGCTCTTGTGTTAGTTTGTCATTTTGGTGACCTTCACCTTAAAAGGCTAGAGGAGATCGAAAGCAATGTTAGAAAGTTTATGGTTTTACAATTTGAGCACAATAATTTCTTTAGAAATGGACTTAAGGAACAAAAAAGTTTTGTGAGCTTTATGACTAAAGAACTCGATGATATGTCTAAAGAATTCAATGTTATAAGGGCTCAAATTGCTCGTCTTGAAAAGATGACCGCTGAAATTTTGGATATGCAAGCTACCTTAGTCAATAAGATGGCCGCTAAACCGAATCCCTATGAAAATCAAGATGAAGATCTAAAATTTATTGATGTGTCCCCCATTAAATCTTTGTTTTGCAATATGAATCTTGATGAATCTGAAGATTATCTTCCTTTACCTAGAAGGCGTTTTAAGAATTCAGAGTTTCTAGATCTTGATGATGAAATTGATGAAAGTGGGATTGAAATATATAAAAACCGTGATGTTGCTAAAGACACTATTTTGGATCTCAAGGAATTTAATTATGAAAATTGCTCTTTGATTGGTTGTATTTCCTTGTTGCAATCCGTGCTAGATTCTCCTCATGCTTATAGTAAAAATAAGGCCTTTACCGAACATATTGTTGATGCTTTGATACAATCTTATGAAGAAAAACTTGAGTTGAAAGTTTCTATCCCTAGAAAACTCTATGATGAGTGGGAACCTACTATTAAAATTAAAATTAAAGATTATGAGCTTCATGCTTTATGTGATTTGGGTGCTAGTGTCTCTACTATTCCCAAAACTTTATGTGATTTGCTAGATTTCCGTGATTTTGATGATTGCTCTCTAAACTTGCATCTTGCGGATTCCACTATTAAAAAACCTATGGGAAGAATTAATGATGTTCTCATTGTTGCAAATAGGAATTATGTGCCCGTAGATTTTATCGTTCTTGATATAGATTGCAATCCTTCATGTCCTATTATTCTTGGTAGACCTTTCCTTAGAACGATTGGTGCAATTATTGATATAAAGGAAGGGAATATTAGATTCCAATTTCCCTTAAAGAAGGGTATGGAACTCTTCCCTAGAAAGAAAATAAAATTACCATATGAATCTATCATGAGATCCACTTATGGATTGCCTACCAAAGATGGCAATACCTAGATCCTATCCCCGCTTTTATGCCTAGCTAGGGGTGTTAAACCATAGCGCTTGTTGGGAGGCAACCCAATTTTATTTTGCGTTTTTTGTTTTTACTTCTGCTTAGGAATAAATAATCCATCTACCTTCTGTTTGGATGTGGATTTATGTTTTAATTAGTGTTTGTGCCAAGTAGGACCTATAGGATAACCTATGATGATAGTTGATTTGATTCTGCTGAAAAACAGAAACTTTGTGCGCACGAATATAATTATGATAAATCGGAGGAACGTTCTTTTGCGTTGATTCTTTTTGCTGATGATCAATAAAAAAATTATCCAGGACTTCCTATTTTGGTAGAATTTTTAGAGTTCCAGAAGTTTGCGTTAGTTACAGATTGCTACAGACTGTTCTGTTTTTGACAGATTCTGTTTTTCGTGTGTTGTTTACTTATTTTGATGAATCTATGGCTAGTAAATTAGTTTATAAACCATAGAGAAGTTGGAATACAGTAGGTTTAATACCAATATAAATAAAGAATGAGTTCATTACAGTACCTTGAAGTAGTCTTTTGTTTTCTTTCTCTAACGGAGCTCACGAGATTTCTGTTGAGTTTTGTGCTGTGAAGTTTTCAAGTTTTGGGTGAATTCTTTTGATGGATTATGGAACAAGGAGTGGCAAGAGCCTAAGCTTGGGGATTCCCATGGCACCCCCAAGATAATACAAGGACACCAAAAAGTCAAAGCTTGGGGATGCCCCGGAAGGCATCCCCTCTTTCGTCCACTTCCATCGGTAATTTACTTGGAGCTATATTTTTATTCACCAACATGATATGTGTTTTGCTTGGAGCGTCTTGTATTATTTTCTTGTTAGTCTACCACAATCATCCTTGCTGTACACATCTTTTGAGAGAGCCATATATGAATTGGAATTTGTTAGAATACTCTATGTGCTTCGCTTATATCTTTTGAGCTTGATAGTTTTGCTCATGGTGCTTCACTTATATCTTTTGAGCGTGATAATTTTTGCTCTAGTACTTCACTTAGATCTTTTAGAGCACGGTGGTGGATTTGTTTTAAAGAAACTATTTGATCTCTCATGCTTCACTTAGATTATTTTGAGAGTCTTTAATAGCATGGTAATTTGCTTAATGTTAATATACTTGGTGTTCAAGATATGTGAAACTTTCTTTTGAGTGAATTGAATACTAAGATAAGTTTGATGCTTGATAATTGTTTTGAGATATGGAGGTGACAATATCATAGTCGTGCTAGTTGGGTGATTATGAATTTGAGAAATACTTGTGTTGAAGTTTGCAAATCCCGTAGCATGCACGTATGGTTAAAGTTGTGTAACAAATTTGAAACATGAAGTGTACCTGGCTTGTGCATCCTTATGAGTGGCGGTCGGGGACGAGCGATGGTCTTTTCCTACCAATCTATCCCCCTAGGAGCATGCGCGTAGTACTTGAATTTTTGATGACTTCTAAATTTTTGCAATAAGTATATGAGTTCTTTTGATTAATGTTGAGTCCATGGATTATACGCACTCTCACCTTTCAGCCATTGCTAGCCTCTTCGGTACCGTGCATTGCCCTTTCTCACCTTGAGAGTTGGCGCAAACTTCACCGGTGCATCCAAACCCCGTGATACGGTATGCTCTATCACACATAAACCTGCTTATATCTTCCTCAAAACAGCCACCATACCTACCTATTATGGCATTTCCATAGCCATTCCGAGATATATTGCCATGCAACTTCCACCATCATCATCATGACATGCATTACTTTTGTCATATTGCCATTGCATGATCTTGTAGTTGACATCGTATTTGTGGCAAAGCCACCATGCATTATTTTTCATACATGTCACTCTTGATTCATTGCACCATCTCGGTACACCGCCGGAGGCATTCATATAGAGTCATATCTTGTTCTAAGTATTCGAGTTGTAATCTTTGTGTTGTAATCAATAGAAGTGTGATGATGATCATTATTAGAGCATTGCCCAAATAAAAAAAGAGAAAGGCCAAAAAAAGGACCAAAAAATAATAAAAAATTTAAAGGGCAATGCTACTATCTCTTTTTCCACACTTGTGCTTCAAAGTAGCACCTTGTTCTTCATGTAGTGAGTCTCATATATTGTGCTTTAAAGTAGCACCTTGTTTTTCATGTAGTGAGTCTCATAAGTTGTCTTTTTATACTAGTGGAAATTTTTCATTATAGAACTTGGCTTGTATATTCCTACGTTGGGCTCCCTAAAATGCCCTAGGTCTTCGTGAGCAAGCAAGTTGGATGCACACCCACTAGTTTTCTTTTGTTGAGCATTCATAGCTCTAGTGCATCCGTTGCATGGCAATCCCTACTCCTCATGTTGACATCAATTGATGGGCATCTCCATAGCCCGTTGATTATCCTCGTCAATGTGAGACTTTCTCCTTTTTTGTCTTCTCCACACAATCCCCATCATCATATTCTATTCCACCCATAGTGCTATATCCATGGCTCACGCTCATGTATTGCGTGAAGGTTGAAAATGTTTGAGATTATTTAAGTATGCAACAGTTGCTTGGCTTGTCATCGGGGGTATAGAAGTTGGGAAGAAACAAAATATCAAACGGAGTCCAAGCGGAATGAAACCTTCGAGATCGTGATTTTCTGACCGAACGTGATCCAAGATGCTTGGACCCTACTCCAAGCAGTGCCAGAGGCGGTCACGAGGGTGGAGGGCGCCCCCCTGGGCGCGCCCCCTACCTCGTGGGCCCCTCGGAGCTCCACCGACGTACTCCTTCCTCCTATATATACCTACGTATCCCCGAACGATCAGAACATGAGCCAAAAACCTAATTCCACCGCTGCAACTTTCTGTATCCACGAGATCCCATCTTGGGGCCTGTTCCGGAGCTCCGCCGGAGGGGGCATCCACCACGAAGGGCTTCTACATCATCACCATAGCCCCTCCGATGAAGTGTGAGTAGTTTACTTCAGACCTTCGGGTCCATAGCTAGTAGCTAGATGGCTTCTTCTCTCTTTTTGGATCTCAATACAATGTTATCCCCCTCTCTCGTGGAGATCTATTTGATGTAATCTTTTTTTGCGGTGTGTTTGTTGAGACCGATGAATTGTGGGTTTATGATCCAGTATTATCTATGGAAAATATTTGATTCTTCTCTGAATTCTTTTATGTATGATTGAGTTATCTTTGCAAGTCTCTTCGAATTATCTTTTTGGTTTGGCCAACTAGATTGGTAGTTCTTGCAACGGGAGAAGTGCTTAGCTTTGGGTTCAATCTTGCGGTGTCCTTACTCAGTGACAGAAAGAGTTGCAAGGCACGTATTGTATTGTTGCCATCGAGGATAACAAGATGGGTTTTTTTATCATATTGCATGAATTTATCCCTCTACATCATGTCATCTTGCTTACGACGTTACTCTGTTTTTACTTAATACTCTAGATGCATGCTGGATAGCGGTGGATGAGTGGAGTAATAGTAGTAGATGCAGAATTGTTTCGATCTACTTGTTTTGGACGTGATGCCTATATACATGATCATTGCCTAGATATACTCATAACTATGCTCAATTCTGTCAATTGCTCAACAGTAATTTGTTCACCCACCATAGAATACTTATGTTCTCGAGAGAAGCCACTAGTGAAACTATGGCCCCCGGGTCTATTCTCATCATATCAATCTATATCACTTTATTTACTAGCTTTCTTTTTACTTTGTCTTTACTTTTTTACTTTGCATCTATCTATCAAAAATACCAAAAATATTATCTCTATCAGATCTCACTCTCATAAGTGACCGTGAAGGGATTGACAACCCCTAAGCGTTGGTTGCGAGTTGCTATCGTTTTGTGTAGGTACGAGGGACTTGTGCGAGGTCTCCTACTGGATTGATACCTTGGTTCTCAAAAACTGAGGGAAATACTTACGCTACTTTACTGCATCATCCTCTCCTCTTCGGGGAAATCCAACACAGTGCTCAAGAGGTAGCAGTATGTACTCATTGAAAAAACTTATCAAGCGTCTTGATCTATCTCAATAGATCTTGATGCTCAATATGTAAGTAGCTTTACTGAGGTCTTTCTTTGAAGAACTCCTTTCAAACACTCCTTTATGTTTTCCAGAAAATTCTACATCATTTCTGATCAACAATATGTCACTCATATATACTTATCAGAAAGTCTGTAGTGCTCCCACTCACTTTCTTGTAAATACAGGATTCACCACAAGTCCGTATAAAACTATATGCTCTGATCAACTTATCAAAGCGTATATTCCAACTCCGAGATGCTTGCACCAGTCCACAGATGGATTGCTAGAGCTTGCACACTTTGTTAGCGTCTTTAGGATCAACAAAACATTATGGTTGCATCATATACAACTCTTCTTTGAGATATCCATTAAGGAATGTAGTTTTGACATCCATTTGCCAAATTTCATAAAATGCGGCAATTGCTAACATGATTCAGACAGACTTTTAAGCATTGATACAAGTGAGAAAATCTCATTGTAGTCAACACCTTGAACTTGTCAAAAACATTTTGCGACAATTAGAGCTTTCTAGATAGTAATACTACTATCAGTGCCCGTCTTCCTCTTAAAGATCCATTTATTTTCTATGGCTTGCCGGTCATCGGGAAAGTCCACCAAAGTCCACACTTTGTTCTCATACATGGATCCCATCTCAGATTTCATGGCCTTCAAGCCATTTCGCAGAATCTAGGCTCATCATAGCTTCCTCATAATTCGTAGGTTCATCATGGTCTAGTAACATGACTTCAGAATAGGATTGCCGTACCACTCTGGTGCGGATCTTAATCTGGAAGATCTACATAGTTTGGTAGTAACTTGATTTGAAGCTTCATGATCATCATCATTAGCTTCCTCACTAATTGGTGCAGGAATCACTAGAACTGATTTCTGTGATAAACTACTTTCCAATTCGGGAGAAGGTACAATTACCTTATCAAGCTCTACTTTCCTCCCACTCACTTCTTTCGAGAGAAACTCCTTCTCTAGAAAGGATCCATCTTAGCAACGAATATCTTACCTACGGGTCTGTGATAGAAGGTGTACCCAACAATTTCCTTTGGGTATTCTATGAAGACGCACTTCTCCGATTTGGGTTCAAGCTTATCAGGTTGAAACTTTTTCACATAAGCATCGCAGCCCTAAATTTTAAGAAACGACAGCTTTGGTTTCTTGCCAAACCATAGTTAATAAGGTGTCGTCTCAACAGATTTTGATGGTGCCCTATTTAAAGTGAATGCAGTTGTCCCTAATGCATAACCCCAAAACGATAGTGGTAAATCGGTAAGATACATCATAGATTGCACCATATCCAATAAAGTGCGGTTACGACGTTCGGACACACCAATACACTGTGATGTTCCATGTGGTGTGAGCTATGAAACTATTCCACATTGTTTTTAAATGAAGGCCAAACTTGTAACTCAAATATTCTCCTCTACGATCAGATTGTAGAAACTTTATTTTCTTGTTAGGATGATTCTCCACTTCACTCTGAAATTCTTTGAACTTTTCAAATGTTTCAGACTTGTGTTTCATTAAGTAGATATACCCATATCTGCTCAAATCATCTGTGAAGGTCAGAAAATAACGATACTCGCCACGAGCATCAACACTCATTGGATCACATACATCGGAATGTATTATTTCCAACAAGTCAGTAGCTCATTCCATTGTTCTGGAGAACGGAGTTTTAGTCATCTTTCCCATAAGGCACGGTTCGCAAGCATCAAATGATTCATAGTCAAGTGTTTCCAGAAGTCCATCTTTATGGAGTTTCTTCATGCGCTTTCCACCGATATGACCCAAACGGCAGTGCCACAAATAAGTTGCACTATCATTATCAACTTTGCATTTTTTGGCATCAATATTATGAATATGTGTATCATTACGATCGAGATCCAACAAACTATTTTCATTGGGTGTATGACCATCAAAGGTTTTATTCATGTAAACAGAACAACAGTTATTCTCCAACTTTAAATGAATAACTGTATTGCAATAAACATGATCAAATCATATTCATGCTCAACGCAAACGCCAAATAACATTTATTTAGGTTCAACACTAATCTCAAAAGTATAGGGAGTGTGCGATGATGATCATATCAATCTTGGAACCACTTCCAACACACATCGTCACTTCACCATCAAATAGTCTCTGTTTATTCTGTAACTCCTCTTTCGATTTACTAATATTTAGCATCTGAACAAGTATCATATACCCAGGGGCTACTATAAACACTAGTAAGGTACACATCAATAACCTGTATATCAAATATACCCTTGTTCACTTTGCCATCCTTCTTATCCACCAAATATTCACGGCATTTTTGCTTCCAGTTACCATTTCCTTTGCAGTAGAAGCACTCAGTTTCAGGCTTTAGTCTAGCTTTGGGCTTCTTCACGGAAGTGACAACTTGCTTGCCATTCTACATGAAGTTCCCTTTCTTCCCCTTTTCCCTTTTCTTGAAACTAGTGGTCTTGTCAATCATCAACACTTGGTGGTCTTTCTTGATTTCTACCTTCATCGATTTCATCATCATGAAAAGCTCGGGAATCGTTTTCGTCATCCCTTGCATACTATAGTTCATCACGAAGTTCTACTAACTTGGTGATGGTGACTAGAGAACTCTGTCGGTCACTATCTTATCTGGAAGATTAACTCCCACTTGACTCAAGCGATTGTAGTACCCAGACAATCTGAGCACATGCTCACTAGTTGAGCAATTCTCCTCCATCTTTTAGCTATAGAACTTGTTGGAGACTTCATATCTCTCAACTCGGGTATTTGCTTGAAATATTAACTTCAACTCCTAGAACATCTCATATGGTCCATGACGTTCAAAACGTCTTTGCAGTCCCGATTCAAAGCCGTTAAGCATGGTGCACTAAACTATCAAGTAGTCATCATTTTGAGCTAGCCAAACGTTCATAACATCTGCATCTGCTCCTGCAATAGATTTTTCACCTAGCGGTGCAGCAAGGACATAATTCTTCTGTGCAACAATAAGGATAATCCTCAGATCACGGATCCAATCCGCATCATTGCTACTATCATCTTTCAACTTAGTTTTATCTAGGAACACATATAAAACATAGGGAAGCAATAGCACGAGCTATTGATCTACAACATTATTTGCAAAATACTACCAGTACTAAGTTCATGATAAATTAAAGTTCAATTAATCATATTACTTAAGAACTCCCACTTAGATAGACATACCTCTAATCATCTAAGTGATCACGTGATCCAAATAAACTAAACCATGTCCGATCATCACGTGAGATGGAGTAGTTTTCAATGGTGAACATCACTATGTTGATCATATCTACTATATGATTCACGCTCGACCTTTCGGTCTCAGTGTTCCGAGGCCATATCTACATATGCTAGGCTGAGTATTCTGTGCGTGCAAAACTGTCTTACACCCGTTGTATTTGAACGTAGAGCTTATCACACCCGATCATCACGTGGTGTCTCGGCACGAAGACCTTTTGCAACGGTGCATACTCAGGGAGAACACTTATACCTTGAAATTTAGTGAGAGATCATCTTATAATGCTACCGCCAAACTAAACAAAATAAGATGTATAAAAGATAAACATCACATGCAATCAAAATATGTGACATGATATGGCCATCATCATCTTGTGCCTTTGATCTCCATCTCCAAAGCATCGTCATGATCACCATCGTCACCGGCATGACACCATGATCTCCATCATCTTGATCTATATCAATGTGTCATCACATGGTCGTCTCACCAACTAATGCTCTTGCAACAATTGCTATCACATAGCGATAAAGTAAAGCAATTATTTGGCGCTTGCATCTCACGCAATAAAGAGACAACCATAAGGCTTATGCCAGTTGCTGATAACTTCAACATAACATGATCATCTCATACAACAACTTATATCTCAACACGTCTTGACCATATCACATCACAACATGCCCTGTAAAAACAAGTTGGACGTCCTCTACTTTGTTGTTGCAAGTTTTACGTGGCTGCTACGGGCTTAGCAAGAACTGTTCTTACCTACGCATAAAAACCACAACGATATTTTGTCAAGTTAGTGTTTTTTAACCTTCTCAAGGACCGGGCGTAGCCACACTCGGTTCAACTAAAGTTGGAGAAACTGACACCCGCCAACCACCTATGTGCAAAGCACATCGGTAGAACCAGTCTCACGTAAGCATACGCGTAATGTCGGTCCGGACCGCTTCATCCAACAATACTGCCGAACCAAAGTATGACATGCTGGTCAGAAGTATGACTTGTATCGCCCACAACTCACTTGTGTTCTACTCGTGCATATAACATCTACACATAAACCTGGCTTGGATGCCACTGTTGGGGAACGTGGTAATTTCAAAAATTTCCTACACACACGCAAGATCATGGTGATCCATAGCAACAAGAGGGAGAGTGTATCTTCATACCCTTGAAGATCGCTAAGTGGAAGCGTTTAATAACGCGGTTGATGTAGTCGTACACCTTTACGATCCGCCCCGATCAAGTACCGAACATACGACACCTCCGCGTTCAGCACACATTCAGCTCGATGACGTCCTTGCCTTGTTGATCCAGCAAGACAGGCGAAGTAGTAGATGAGTTCCGGCAGCATGTCGGCGTGCTGACAGTGTTGGTGAAGAACAATCTCCGCAGGGCTTCGCCTAAGCACTACGAAAACTATGATGGATGATAAACTAGAGGGGACGGGGTTGCCGGCACACGGCTTGGTGTTTCTTGATGTGTCTTTGGTGCTAGCCCTGCCCCTCTATTTATATGTTGAGCCTTGGGGTCGAAACTTCGAGTAAAAGCCTCCACAAAGTCGGTCTCACCCGAAAAGCAAGAGTCCTTCTCGGACTCCAGGGCCAGACGCCAGGGTTCCCGGCGTCTGGACCCAGACGCTAGGGACCCTGGAGTCTGGCTCCTGGACTCTGCAAAACTTCCTTTTGCGCTTTCCAAAAACCTTGTGTGCTTTCCCCTTTGGCTCAAATAAAGTGTTCTCGTACCCAAACATTTCGGGAAACATCCGGAACCCCTTCCGGTGAATTCCGGAACCCTTCCGGAGACCAAACACTTTTATCCCATATATCAATCTTTATCTCCGGACCATTCCGGAGTTCCTCGTCATGTCCGTGATCATATCCGGGACTCCAAACAACATTCAGTCACCAACATACATAACTCATATAATACTATATCGTCAACGAACGTTAAGCGTGCGGACCCTACGGGTTCGTGAACTATGTAGACATGACTGAGATACCTCTCTGGTCGATAACCAATAGCAGAACCTGGATGCCCATATTGGCTTCTACATATTCTACGAAGATCTTTTATCGGTCGAACCGCATAACAACATACGTTGTTCCCTTTGTCATCGGTATGTTACTTGCCCGAGATTCAATCTTCGGTATCATCATACCTAGTTCAATCTCGTTACCGGCCTCTTTACTCATTCCGTAATGCATCATCCCGCAACTAACTCATTAGTCACATTGCTTGCAAGGCTTATAGTGATGTGCATTACGGAGAGGGCCCAGAGATACCTCTCCGACGATCGGAGTGACAAATCCTAATCTCGATCTATGCCAACTGAACAAACACCATCGGAGACACCTGTAGAGCACCTTTATAATCACCTAGTTACGTTGTGACGTTTGGTAGCACACAAAGTGTTCCTCCGGTATTCGGGAGTTGCATAATCTCATAGTCATAGGAACATGTATAAGTCATGAAGAAAGCAATAGCAATATACTAAAACGATCAAGTGCTAAGCTAACGGAATGGGTCAAGTCAATCACATCGTTCTCCTAATGATGTGATCTCGTTAATCAAATGACAACTCATTTCTATTGCTAGGAAACTTAACCATTTTTGATTCAACGAGCTAGTCAAGTAGAGGCATACTAGTGACACTCTGTTTGTCTATGTATTCACACATGTATCAAGTTTCCGGTTAATACAATTCTAGCAGGAATAATAAACATTTATCATGAAATAAGGAAATTAATAATAACTTTATTATTGCCTCTAGGGCATATTTCCTTCATTGGCCTCATTGGGCTAGGCACACCAAGTCCTCAAAAGCCCATGTGGCTAGGGAAGGCAAAAAAGGAAGGAGTCCTAGTAGGAATAGGATTGGACTTGGAGTCCAAGTCCTCTCCCCCTTAGCCGCGCCCTAGGGCTTGGAGGGACTGTTTGCCACGCCCCTCCACCAATATATAGAGAGGAGGGGGCGCCTCAAGAGCACACACCAAACCCTTGGCGCCCCTCTCTCCCGTTACTCTGTAGTTCCACCGCCTCATCCCGGTGATGCTTAGCGAAGCGCTGTCGGTGCTCCACCACCACGCCGTCTTGTTGGTTGTGATCCCATCTACTTCTCCTCTTCCTCTTGCTGGATCAAGAAGGAGGAGACGTCATCGAGCCGCACGTGTGCTAAACTCGGACGTGCTGTCCATTTGGCACTAGATAGGTTGGATCATGATCGGATCGTGAAAAATACGACTACATCAACCACATTTTCTAACGCCTCCGCTTTCAGTCTACGAGGGTACGTAGACACACTCTCCCTCTTTCGTTGCTATGCATCTCCTAAATAGATCTTGCATGAGCGCAGGAATTTTTTTAAAATTGCATGCTACGTCCCCAACAGTTAGCGCCACAAGTGTCGCTTTACTCCTATCCAGTCCAGACGTGAAGCTCCCACGACACCATGCAAACACGCCCATTATTTCGCTACTACGAGTGAGCGGGTTTTAGGAGCTTCTATGACTGCTTCAGGTCGATTTTAGAACCTTTCATGCATTTTTTTCCATCTATTTTTTGTGTGATTTTCTATCTATTTTCTGTGTCAATTGTTAAAAAGCCTTCTTTTCATTTCTTTTTTTTGTGTTTCTTTATGCCCTTTTTTTCTCTCAATACATGTCTGCTTTTCAAATATATCTCGTACATTTTTGGAATACGTCTGAAATATTTGTAATACACGTTGACCATTTTTCAAATAAATGGCGACCATTTTTTAAATATATGTTTAAAGATTTTTTGAAATACAAATTAGAAAAGGTGTAAATACACACTGAGGAATTTTCTGAATGATACGAAACATTTATTAACTACACAAAAATTTAGTTCACATTGTATACATACTCTTTTTTTGAAATGGCACTAACATATTTTTTAAATATGTGAATATTTATTCGAATGTCACATACATTTTTGATTGGTTTAAGACATTATTTTATTACACGGACATTTTGTTACATTGTATACATGCTTTCTGTGTCAATTTTAATTAAATTCTCTTTGATGTCTGGTTTTCTGTTTTTTACCCCTTTTTTAAATACATGCCAACTTTTTCAATACATCTTGTACATTTTTCGTATATATCTAGTTAACTTTTGATATAGGTCGAAACTTTTCAAATACACGATGACCATTTTTTAAATACATGGTTTAACATCTTTTTGTATACATATTAAACATTTTGTAAATACACGTTGAGCATTTTTCTAATTGATACCAAGGATTTTTTTAATGAACTATGTGAACATTTTTTTTACATTGCATAAACATTTATTGGAAATGACACTAACTAGCATGAACATTTTTTTAAATGGTTTGAATTTTTTTTAGTTATGCAAAAAATCTACATTGTATACATATTTTTAATAAACACCATAAACTTTTTTTCTTGAAATGGTAGAACTTTATATTCCTTTCTCCTCCACAAGAAGAGTTCCCATGCTTTCCTCCTCCTCCTATCGGCGCAGCCGCCGGTCCGACCCATCTCCGATGGCCTTTGGACCACACAGGTGCGGAGGACCTCGGCCCCGTGCCGGTAGGAGGAACCACGTTCTCATTCTTGTTGGTTAAGATTGTGTGGCGGCGGCAACGTCCCTCAGTAGGAATAATGTCTCCCACGCACTATCTCCGTTCCAATGGTGCGCCTAGCATCAACGGAGGGCGCGTGGAGTTGTGTCTCCGTCGGTTCCCGTTGAATTCGATCGGTGCTGGTTTTTTGTGGATCTGTTTGGATCCGGCCAACGTTCGTATTTGCATGGGCACGGCTACAATGTCACACATTGCAACCCGAAAGGAGATCAGCGTTGCCTTCCTGTCGATGTGGGCTGGCCCAGGTTAGGCTGTTTTCTTTTCTGTTTTCCATTCTTTTGTTTTTTCATTATATCATTTGTTCATATATTTTGATAATTATTCTAAAATGAAATATATTCCAAAACATAAACTAAGTTGTTTAAAAAAAATATTGTTCAGTGTAAAAAAATTGTTAGCGTAGTTTACTATTTCATAACATTAAAAATAGAAACGACTGGACTAACTACCAATTAGTCGGTAGTTAGTAACAGATCTGAATGATTCCTTGAGCATCAAGCGGGAGAGATTTGAAAAAGCAACAACACCAGCATGCGGCATGCAAGACGTTTTCCAATTCAATCCAGGTCATGCATGCATGCATGTAAAACAGAAATGATGACATCAAAAAAGACTGCAATGAATATCAAAATTCAAAATGTTTTGTAACCCAAACCGCCAGTCCGATCGAAAATTTGTTTTCACATAAAAGAACTGTCATGACCATACCTTCGGAACAAGATCTCATATTGATATGTTTCGACGACATTTTTTTTGAGTAAAAAGTTACCACGTCGGGCATATGCAAGTTATCATGTCTATGCAACATAAGTTACCATGACGTTTACATAGGCAAATTTCGGGTATACAGATGATTTCTTCGAACTTTCTCCAGACAGGCAAATGCATTTAAAGTGCAGAAAAGCTAATGTCATCGTAGACTCTCTTTATTTTGACATTTCAAAATGTTTTTTTTAGAATCACCGGGGGAGGAGTCCCTCCACCTGAATATATTGCTCAAAGTGGCCATAATGCCAGGAGAGTGATCCAGTTTATAAGGAAAAGCGGATCGAAAACCTTAACAAATTGATCCCGTTTATGAGGAATACCGAGCCAAAAACCAGACAAGTAACAAGTGTTACAAGAAAAGGAGAGGAACATGACGCCAACATAAGGCAAGACCTAGCTAGCAAACTAACAGGACCAGGTAGATGAGAGGTGCGTCGAGGGATCATAATACCAAGACTCTACAAACAGCCTAATGCACCGCACCGACATGCATATCAAACCCCACGGCACAATAGAGGATCATCCATAATCAACGAGTGCCAACGCTTAACACGAACCTTGACTGATAGCTCCACCACGGAAGTTCAAGACGATTAGCAAGTCGGGGAGGCGTCATTGCATCGTAATTGAGCAAAGGTGAACCAAAACGAGACTAAGAGCCCGAGGCTCGCCTCAACAGAACAGGGTCATGAGCATGCATAGAGCAGGCCAGAGACCACACGTAGGACAGCCGAAGAGAAACACCTGAAGAAGAACACACCACCCTTGGTCCTGAGCAGGACACACCACCACCACCACGCAAACCACCCTCAACCAGATGCAACAACTGAAGCCGTCGTTTGGGTCTCCAAGATGACGCCTCCAAGGAGGTAGTGTTGTCAAGGACACAACACCGCATTCCGATCCGGCAAGCCCGATCTTAGTTTTTCACCCGGAGACCACAAAGCAAAGAATTGTAGGTGTGAGAGCTCCACAACGGCACCTCCTGCAAGGAAAACAACGTCCATAGATGTCGTTGCTGCCGAAATCAACATAGTCGATGCAGGGTTCTCACCCGGAGTTTGAGCACTTCCCTACAATAAGACGAGAGCCGACCACCACCACCATCGAACCCTTCAAAAGACGAAGAAGCACGACAAGCCGCCAGAGCCAACCGCACCCTGTGGAGACAACCGACAACCAAACATCAGCACTAGGCGCCAGATCCATCAACGATTGCCCGAGCGCAGGCCATCGGACGCAGCGCAGGTGTGACGCCCCCGATTCAATCGTACACTAATCATACACGCATATGTGTACGATCAAGATCAGGGACTCACAGGAAGATATCACAACACAACTCTACACAGAAATTAAAATAATACAAGCTTTATATTACAAGCGAGGGGCCACGAGGGCTCGAATACATAAGCTCGAATACAAACGAGTCAGCGGAAGCACCAATATCTGAGTACAGACATGAGTTAAACAAGTGTGCCTTAATTAAGAAGGCTACCACCAAAATAACAACGATTGAAAAGGCAAGGCCTCCTGCCTGGGAGCCTCCTAACTAGTACTGGTCATCGGCATCCGTTACATGGTAGTAGGCACCCTCGGGGTAGTAGTAGTCATCGGCGGTGCCAGTGCTCTCAGGGGCTCCGTCATCTGGTTGCATCAAACGGATATGGGGGAAAAGAAAAACAAAGAAAACGTGAGTACTCATCCGAAGTACTCGACAAGCAAGGATCTACACTACATATGCAACATTATCAAAGGAAGGATGTATATGTGGACTGGGCTGCAGAAATGCCAGAATAGAGGGGAGAGCCCAGTCCTATCAAAGACTAGCATCTTTAGCATCTTCAGCGGTCTTGCAGCATTAGAAGAGTGCAGACTAGCATAAAGTAAAGTAGTAGTAGTGTCATCAACCTCGCCCAGAGATCCTTCCTCGAGTCCCTGCGAGGAAGCAATCCCAGAGCCCTACTATCCATTTCTCATCTCAAGTATCCAGTTCTAGTTCTATCGATCAGGACACAACTCCGAGTATCCGTTACCGTAGGACAGTGTCGGCGTTTCGGGAACGGGGGTCCCCAGACTTGCCTGCCTGCGGCCTGCGGCGTGGCTCAATCGGTGGCCCAGGGCGGCCCATCTTCATGAACCAACACTCAAGAACCTTGCGAGGGGCCAAGCCTTGTGGGGCGGACGAGACAAGGCCTCCTCGGGAGTGGCCTCTGAAAGATCGTGGATGTCGCCTAGAGGGGGGGGGTGAATAGGCGTTTTAAAATAATTACGGTAGAGGCTCGAACAAATGCGGAATAAACCTAGCGGTTAATTTGTCAAGCACAAAACCTACAACAACTAGGCTCACCTATGTGCACCAACAACTTATGCTAAGCAAGGTAAGCAACAAAGTGATAGCAAGATATATGACAAATAACAATATGGCTATCACAAAGTAAAGTGCATAAGTAAAGGGCTCGGGTAAGAGATAACCGAGGCACGAGGAGACGATGATGTATCCCGAAGTTCACACCCTTGCGGATGCTAATCTCCGTTTGGAGCGGTGTGGAGGCACAATGCTCCCCAAGAAGCCACTAGGGCCACCGTAATCTCCTCACGCCCTCGCACAATGCAAGATGCCGTGATTCCACTAAGGGACCCTTGAGGGCGGTCACCGAACCCGTACAAATGGCGACCCTTGGGGGCGGTCACCGAACCCGTACACTTTGGCAACCCTTGGAGGCGGTCACCGGTACCCGTCAAATTGCTCGGGGCGATCTCCACAACCTAATTGGAGACCCCGACGCTTGCCCGGAGCTTTACACCACAATGATTGAGCTCCGAACACCACCAACCGACTAGGGGGCCCAAGCACCCAAGATAAACAAGCTCAAGGGCACCAAGCACCCAAGAGTAATAAGCTTCTCAACTTGTAACTTCCACGTATCACGTGGAGAACTCAAACCGATGCACCAAATGCAATGGCAAGGGCACACGGAGTGCCCAAGTCCTTCTCTCTCAAATCCCACCGAAGCAACTAATGCTAGGGAGGAAAATGAGAGGAAGAACAAGAAGGAGAACACCAAGAACTCCAAGAACTAGATCCAAGGGGCTCCCCTCACATAGAGGAGAAAGTGATTGGTGGAAATGTGGATCTAGATCTCCTCTCTCTTTTCCCTCAAAAACTAGCAAGAATCCATGGAGGGATTGAGAGTTAGCAAGCTCGAAGAAGGTCAACAATGGGGGAAGAACACGAGCTCAAAGAATAAGGTTCAATGGGGAAGAAGACCCCCTTTTATAGGACCTCCCGAATCCAACCGTTATGCTCACAGCCCGCATCGAGCGGTAGTACCGCTTGACATCACGGTACTACCGCTAGGGGTAGCGGTACTACTGCTCGGGGTAGCGGTACTACTGCTTGCGAGCGGTACTAAAAAATTACATCCGTGCCTACCACCGCTGGACTTGTGACGAGATTTTGGTCCCGAGCGGAAGTAGCCATGGAAGTAGCCGCGGTAGTACTGCTCCAAGCGGTAGTACCGCTCCCAAGGGCGGTAGTACCGCTCCCAAGGGCGGTAGTAAAAAATTACTTCCGCTCCTACCCGCGGTACTACCGCTGCAGCCTTTTCAGAACACCAAAACTGCCACAACTTCTTCATTCAGACTCCGAATTCGATGAAACCAAGTTTGTTGGAAAGCTAGCGACAAGGGCTAACACAATCTTGAAAGAAATACCAATAATAAGAAAATGAGAAAAGGCCCAAAAGAAAATGGTGAGAACCCTTCCTCGGAGAAGACCGGTAAAACCTCCAACACCGAAAACATCATAGAAGACGCATGCAAACTCCGTTTTCGATGAACTCAAGCTTGTCATAAAGATGACCATAAGCTCTAAGACTCACAAAGAGAATCAAACAAGAACCAAGAAACATGATGAAAGGATGCAATGGTTTGAGCTCTCGACGAACGATACGATCAAGCTACTCACTTGAGAGCCCCCCTTGATAGTACGGCTATCGATCCTATAACCCGGTCTCCCAACTACCACCATGAGACCGGTAAAATAGAAAACATATCAAGGGCAAACATTTGCCTTGCACATGGTCCAGTTGAGCTAGATGATGACGATCTTGACTCCCTCAAGTTGGACCACCTTTCTTGATTGCATTGGCTCGATGAAGACTAGATGATTGCTCCCCCATAGTTCACTATGGGTGAGCGACTCTTCGGCACATATTCACAAGTCCATTGACACCACAATGGATGGCAAGATTCAAACTTGATTGCTCCCCCATACTCCATTATGGGTGAGCCACTCTTTGTGTTGCTCCACTTGAACTTGCACACTGCAAACTTGATGACGATCACCACTTGATGTCATCCTCCATGGGTTGTATGGGATCTTCCTCTTGACGCAAGACCATGGAAACATACCTAACCCCACAAAGAACTCTCACGTAGACCATGGGTTAGTACACAAAGAATAATGGACAATGCTTACCATACCATGGGAACACTTGGTCCCACTCGGTACATCTTCTATGCTTTGTGAGTTGATCAACTTGATTCACTCTTGACTTAGTCTTGATCAACCTTGAATCTTTCCGACTCTCTTCATTTGGATGATGTCTTGAAGGTAAATATGAATGATCACACAATCTTCTTCTTCAAGACATGCTTGCAATAAGCTCAACACTCACATGACCAATCTTTGGATAATTCCTTAATAGCACCTTGGTCAACCCATAAACTCCTTGAAACCAACACATGGACTTCAAGAAATGCCTATGGAAACATCCTTCAAATATAACTCGATGCAACCATTAGTCCATAGAGATTGTCATCAATTACCAAAACCAAACATGGGGGCACCGCATGTTCTTTCAATCTCCCCCATTTTGGTAATTGATGACAATCACTTTCAAGAGAGTTTATACAAGGAATTATGCATCACCATGCAATGCAACAACCAATGATGCATGAGAATGAGATGCAAATACTATGGAGCAAAACTAAAGCAAGAGGAGATAACTCTCTAAACTTCTCCACAAAACTCTCTGAAACTCCTCCCCCATTGGCATCGATTGCCAAAATGGGTGAAAAGCTTAGAATGCCAATATAAGGAGTGTTCCTCCATAAATTGCGTATCTCTCAAAAAGAGAGTGAAATGCCATACACAAATCCAATGGTAAATACTTGGAGGAAGACAAACTATATTGAGGCACAAAGATTGCTAAAGAATGATATGACACAAAGACATAACAGAGAGAGACACAAGCAATCATACCAATTGAAGCAAGCAATCAACGGATATCAATTGAACCTACTAGACCAATGATCCTACATGCAACAAGAATAAAGATATTATGATAAACGCAAAGGAGTGTTCTAAAGAAACTAGAGAAGCTCCCCATGATTTGTGCACACATAAGAATTTTTGTATTTGAATACAAAGTGCACAAAATAGGATCATAGCTCCCCCAAAATCAATAGAAACTCACATCCAGTGCAAGTGAGCATATAGGAAACAAAGCCTAGCGCTTGCAACAAGTACATGGTTGAGCAACATGTAAAAGAGGCAACTTAAGAATAGGCTCAACCAACATTACGTGTGTGAGTCATGGCGAAGCACTTGAGAGGACTAAAATTAGGATGAGCATTAGGCATCAACATAGTCTTGAAATAATGAGGCACACGGTGCAAGGCCTATCATTCCCACACACACAACTAGCAAGTGGGTTCACAAGCTTACTAATAAGCATATAAAGAACTTATGCTTGTGACAACCCGTGGTGAAGATAGAAGATGAAAGCCTCATCAAGACGAGGGATGCCAATTAAGATGGCAAAAACCTTGTAAAGATAAGCATGAGGAAAATAATCTTCACCACACAAGAGTGCATCAAGATGCAACGATAGAGGACACACACTCAAGGCAAGAGCTTTCACGGAGCCACCAAAGAAATAACATGAGAAAGACAGGGAGGACGTGAAAGAAAGGATATCAACTAGAGATGTAATTTCTCTCAAGTGTATAAGGTTCTATGTAGACGAATATATCTACAAAGAAGGATGTACACCCGAAATAGATACAACACGAAGGAACAAGATATCCACAAGGAAGTCATAAATATACCAATAAGATATTTGCTTGGAAGCATAGCACTTGGCTAGATATGGTCTTATTGTATATAAATGAATTCCAATCACACATCCATCAAAGACATCACAACGAGCAACAAGAGATCATCATTGGGATGCTTTGAGAAAGGAAACAAGTATCACAAGATATGAAATGAATATCATGCCAAGATGCAACCTACACAAGGTTGAATGCAACAAGGGAAAGCATGAATAGATACTTGTTACCGAGATATCATTGGAAGGAAGTAGTAGATACCAATTGAAGGTAGATAGTAGTTCATTGATCATCCTAGCTTGACTCCAATATGCACATGGTGACAACACCTTCCTTGTGAGTGAGCCGAGCATCCAATGTATCTCCAAATGTTCCTAGAAGAACAACACAAACTAAACGGTACCCACACTCAACGGGACCAAATAGTTAGAAACACCAATACATAGGACAAACTCCACATAAATATGTGCATATAGATATGATAATGAATTTCATGCACATCTCATCCAAATTGAGACTAGGTGGAGTTTCCGCTATATATCGAGTCAAAGAAAGAAAGCATGCCAAATGAAATACATGAAGTAAACATGCAAGCTCAAGACTTTCAAAACCCGAAACCAAAAGACGACGAAATGCCAAGTGAAAAGGATACCAAATGGAGAAATCATCACTTGGAAGATATCATAAAGATACATCAAGGAATGAGATATCCATTGATACACACTAAACTAAAGATGTCAAACTCCCAAAGAGAGGATGGTTCCAAACAAACCAAGCTCTCGACAAAGTTTCATGATGGCACAAAGTACCAAAAGAAAAAGGCTTGCCTTCCACCAACACACTTGATAAGGATCACAAAAAAAGTGTTCTAAAGAAAATAGAATAGCTCCCCCACGAGTTGTGCATTATATAGGATTTGTATTTGAATACAAGAAGCACAAGGTGGGATCACCGCTTTCACTATATCTAGAAAACACTAGACAAGAACAAGAAATAAACAAGATCCACAAGTGGTATGGAAGACAACGGGAGTTGACACAAACCTTGGCAAGAGAAAAAGCAAGTAAAACAAAAGCCAATGTAAAGATGATCAACAAATTCTACCACACATAAGACTACCAATTGTCAAAGACAAGAAGTATTTGGTAATAATTCCCGGTGGTAGATAACAAGGATATCCGACATCATCTTCACACCAACCACAAGCAAATTGCAACTTGTAGAGCTAACATGCCACCTAGGAACAAGATAATCTACAATATCAATTCTAGGTGACAATATCTCAAATGTACACATTTTCTAGGCTTGTAATATGCACTTAGCATATTACTCCCCCATAATGTGATACCAATAAGAACTTAACAAGAGGCAATAAGAGGAACAACCAAGAGATAATTAATGGACTATTTAGAATTTGAATTTCTCATGAGAGATATACCACC